>NW_007727658.1:37612-52705 GCF_000696425.1 Galeopterus variegatus
ACTTCTCAATCAGAGCTTTTCTCACAATCCATCTAATCTAAGAGAGCCACACACACAAAGCGTGAGATAGTCCTTCCTCCTCTGAGCTCTCCAAAGTTAGATGGAAATGAAAAACAGGGATAGGGCATAGGAGGTGATTGGATAGATAAGAACTCTGACTATTTTTTCAATCCCCAGTCTAATCACTAGATTTAATACCTTGAATAAGAGAAGGCTGATACAGAACTCAGACACAGGAACTAATGAGCAATGCATCTGAGAACAATAGCAATTAAAAGGTTAAGGAAGGTGGTAAATTTTTCAGTGGATTATGATGGGATGCTATGGAGTCACCTTTGTCATGCATCTTTTAAATGTAGAGCACAGTCTCATCTACCCTGGAGAGACGACAGGAAATGAGTGCTACAAGGCCTGGTGATGAGGGCCCAGGACTGGCATCCAGGACCACGGGGGGCACTCATGAGCTGTGCGATTTGGGGACTCACACTACCTTGCTCTCCCAGGCTCCTCATCTGTAAATGAGAGGGTTAGATTAGATTCATCTAATTATTGTTCACCACTTGTCCTCCCAACTAACCCCCTGCCCAAAGCTAATGAGCTGCTCCCTTGCAGTGGGCAAGGTGCAGACATAACTTGAGGCTGTTCTACACTGTTATGGATGTTGTTTCCTAAAGGTGGGCAGACGGTGCTGCACCAACACTGAGAGGTGGTCCCCTTGCTCAGTTACCACCGCGTGGGTCCAGGTGGCTTGTCCGGTCCCTTCAGCTCGAGCTGCTGGTACTCAGTGAAACACCACCGTCTGCCCCAACCCAATTGCTGTGGGTAGCCTCATCTTCTTACCTAGTTCCTGTCTGCCTGTCCTGGGCTCAACTCCACACTATCCTTCCATGCTTTATCTCTTCTATCCATTCTTGGTGATGCCTACAAATGGACCTCACACTTCACTCCTTATCTGCTTATCCCATGCTGCCACTCACAGTATAGCCCCTCCCCCCTTTTTAATGCATTATTTTCTTTTCCCTTTTAAAATTTTAATTTAAAAAAAATTAACATACAATGAAAAAATTTGGGGGGTGTACATTTCCATGAGTTTAACACACATACAGATTCATGTAATCATCACCAAAAGCAAGCTACAGAACAATTCTGTCACTCCAAAATATTCCTTTATGCTGTTCCTTTGAAGTCATAACCTTCCCTTACCCCCATTCCTTGGAAACTGCTGATCTGTTGCATATGTCATTGAAATGGAATTATGTGAATGTAACTTTTTTTTTGTTAATGGCTTCTTCCACTCAACATAGTGCCATTAAGATTAATCCATGCTGTTGTATGTATCAATAATTATTTACTTATCTATCTATCTATCTATTTTTTACTGCTGACTAGTATTCCATTACATGGATGTACCACAACCTGGTTTATTCATTCACTGATTAAAGGACATTTGGGTTGTTCCAGTTGGGGGTGATTATAAATAGAACAACTATAAATATTCATGTACTGGGATTTGTGTGAGCATAAGTTTTCTTTTCTATAGGGTAAATACCTAGAGGTGGGATCATTGGGTTGACCCCTTAATTTTGATCCCTTTCCACTGTTCACCCCATGTCTGCCCTACCCCTTAACTTGTGATGTGGACCACAGTGCTGCCTCACCTCTTCCTCAGATGAGCAGGCCCTGTCTACCAATTTTAGTTCTATCTCTTCCGTACCACAGCCTTCCTCTTTCTGGCTGGGAGCTCCGTGCACATAATAAAACTGGAGCCTATTCTAATTAGCCTAAATCTTTCCCAACTCTGAATTTGCTGTGATTTGGATTATTACACCAGTATTGTAGTACCCTCTGCTGGCTGATTCACAAAGCTGGCTTTATGCCTGTGCTAAGAGAGAAATTGTAGGTGCAACAGAAAAAACAAAAATAATGGGTGAGGGGGGAGGAGGTGCTGTGGTGAGCAACCACTGTAGTGACAGCCTGACAGGGACACTTCATGTATTTGATGCTACACATATAGATAAATGCTGTAATATTTTTGTGGAGCCCTACAATATTGTGCTTGTCTTCTCAATTGTAGGCAAAGATGGGCTGTCTGGAAAGCTGGACTCAGCCTGGAGCCTGTTACCCAGATTGCTATTTTGTGAAGGCTTCTGCATACAAATGACTCAGATCCAAACATTCAAAAATGATCTTGGAGGGCCATCTGGTTCTAGTTGGTTCTAAAAGCTTCATTCAGCCTGGGGTATGGATCCAGTACAAGAGATAGTGAGAGCTCTTCTTCGAGGTTTAATATGTTTCACTGACTGGGGCTGGAAGCTGACTTTTAAAAATAGCCAGTGCCGACACTCCAAAGGCCCCTTGACGATGCCCAGTACAAGAGATAGTGAGAGCTCTTCTTCGAGGTTTAATATGTTTCACTGACCGGGGCTGGAAGCTGACTTTTAAAAATAGCCAGTGCCGACACTCCAAAGGCCCCTTGACGATGCCTTTCATAGGTCAGTGGAAGTCTGACAAATATTTAATTGATGATGATGCGGTTGTATGGAGTTTTGAAACACACACACACACACATTCACACACTCACAATTTTGTATCATCAGAAACATGTGTTAATTTGTTTGGGTGTCTGAAATTAGGCTGAACCAGCATGTCATGCAGTGAGGTCTATCAGAGCCATGTAATCATTGTGATATGTCATTTTTAATTCATGAAGACAATGCTGCCAGCCTTGCAGTTTGGATAATGGTGCTGATGGATTTGCCATTTACACTCACTGGTTGCCTGCCTTTCTGATCAAAGGTAGGGCTGCATATTCTGTGGCCCAGGGACAGGGAGTGTTTCGTTTTGGGGAGATTCACAGGCTTGGACAGGGATGGAGACCTGTGATGTCAGCCTCAGCCTCAGGCTCTGCCCAAGCCCAGACAGGGACTGGGCATCTAAGGACAGGGACACTGGGTATCAGGGAACATGGATGTAAGACATCCACCTCATCGAGCAAAATGCACGAAACAGTGCTTTGTGATTCACCTTTTGCTTCTATGGGCTTAGCTCTCTCATCTCGAAGTGATATGAGGCAGGTGTGTGCTTTCTTTAGCTTATGAAGACAAAACTAGAATCTATCCTATACTATCACACTGTGATTCATTATTTAATGCTTTCTCAGACTCCAGGATGTGAGGCTATCGAATGCAGGGGCTATATCTTATTTAATACCCCCAGCCTAGCACAGCACTCATCATGAAGACGATGGAGAAAGGGAGCCTGTTAAATGCTGTGAATAGAAGTCGGGCTCTTCAAAGGCACCAATATGTCAGAAGACATATATGAATGTTGGGGTCTTGGGGAAATTATCTGACGTTCACCTCAGGTACTTTGTATTTCTTGTGTTCACTCTCAAGGAAGATTCTGGTGTCCTACATCTCATTGTTTTCATCTTTGCAAGACTGTGGCGCTCCAGGAAATCTTCACTACTGAAGACGAACTGAGGCCTAGGGCATCTCTTAGGTGGAAGACAACTGGTAAGCTCTTACCAGCAAGTTAATATTTGTTTCCAGAACATCCAAAATAACCACAAAGGTCACTTCAGTGCCCACAGGCCCCTCTCAGTGGTCAAAAGCAAAAGTTAATGATTCATAAAATTTTTGTCTGTCCTAATATGTTTATTCTGTAGAAATGAAAATGGCATTTAAAATGTTTTTTGTTAATGGAGACATTTTGCTTATGTTCTCTTGCCAAGAAAGACTTGATGAGGCTCTGCAGTTTACCAGATTTCTTCAACAAGGCTCCCCTCTTCTTCTTTTAGTATATTGCACTTTCCCGCAGAATCGTAGGGTTTCTTTGTGAGTGGGTTTCCGTAGGGGCCCCACCTTGTGTGGTCCCTTGTGGTGCTGGCTGGGGCACTGGAGTCCCATGTTGGCTCCTAGTGTGTTTACTGATGGTGGTGATTGTAGTGCCTGTGTTTAAAGAAAAATTTGCCAAAATACATGTAACATAAAAATAACCATCTTAACCACGTTTAAGTGTACAGTACAGTGGCGTTCAGTAATTCACGTCACTGTGCTCTTACTACTACCATCCGTCTCCAGAACTCTTTTCATCTTGCCAAACCCAGACTCTGTCCCCTGACACAACTCCCCATTCCTCTGTCTACCCAGCCCCTGGCAAGCATTATTCTGCTGTCTCTGAGAATTCAAATGTCTCTAGGTCCTCATATCAGTGAGATCACACAATGTTTGTTTCTTTGTGACGGGCTTATATCACATTTTGTAATGTCCTCAACGTTCATCCATGTTGCAGCATATGTCAGAATTTCCTTCTTTTTAAAGGCTGAGTGATATCCCATTGTATATATTACCACATTTTATTTCTTTATTCCTGCATCCATGAAGATTTGGTTTGGTTCTACCTTTTGGCTATTGTGAGGAATAAAGCTATGAATAATGCTGTATAAATAGCTCTTTGGGTCCCAGCTTTCAATTCTTTAGGGTATATTCCCAGAAGTGAAATTGAGGGATCATATGATAATTCTATTTTCAACTTTTTGAGACATCACCACACTGTTTCCCATAGTGGCTGCACCGTTGTACATCCTACCAAGGATTCCAATTCTTCTATATTCTCCTCAACACTTGTTATTTTCTGTTTTTGGGTTTTTTTTTTTTTTTTTTTTTTTTTTAATACTAGCCATCCTAATGGGTATAAGGTAGTATCTCATTGTGGTGTTGATTTGCATCTCCTTAATGATTAGTGATGTTGCATCTTTTTTTGTGCACATTGGTCATTTGTATGTCTTTGGAGAAAGATCTATTCAAGTCCTTCCTCCATTTTTGAATCAGTTTGATTGTTTTTTTTTGTTGTTGTTGAGTTGTGGCAGTTCTTTGGATCCCTTATCAGATATACAATTCTCAAGTATTTCATTCCATTCAGCGGGTTGTCTTTTCACTCTGTTAGTTGTGTCCTTTAATGCACAGAAGTTTTAAATTTTGACATAGTCCAGTTTATTTTTTTCTCTTGTTGCCTGTGCTTTTAGTGTCACCTATAAGAAATAATTGCCAAAACCAATATCATGGAGCTTTTGCCCTACGTTTTCTTTTAAAAGTTTTATAGCTTTAGGCCTTACATTTAGATCTTTGATTTATTTCATCTAGTACCTGTTTTTACCCCCACCTCACTCCTGACAGTAAATTTCTTGAGCACAGAGACTGTAGCTGTTCACTAGTGTATTCTTAGTAGCAAGCATATACTAGTCACATAGTAGCTGCTCAGTAAATTATAGTTGAATGAAACTTTATCAGATATAATGAAATTAAACCAAATAATATTTTTATAGTGATTTTATGTTTACATAATAATTATAGCAGTTATAAAAATTTTTAATTACCTTCAGGACCCAGAAAGAAATCTCTGAATGAAAAAGGTAATGTTGCTTTCAAGGGCTTTTTGGCATTTTGTTTATTTACTTATTCCTGAAGATATTTAATAGCCTATTTGGACATTTCTGATCATAATTGTGCCTTTATACACTTGGCCTTGAGTGACTTTATCACAGGCTCTGTGCACAGTTAGCTCTGTGGCGATAATGATTGTGAAGGAAGATTGTTTCTTGCATCCACGTGCGTACCTAAAACCCTGGATGAAGAGCTGGCCACGTAGGCTTCATGGCCTTGGGCAAGCTATTCCATATCTCTGAGCCTCCCTCAGTTTTATTTATAAAATGATAGTAGACAATTGCAGTGTGTACCAGATTCCTTTTAGTTCTAAAATTATAAAAGTTTAGGTATTGGTGACAGGATGATTCAAATAGGAATAGAACTTCAACCACTTGTAGGAAGGAAAAAAATAACATTCATCACAATCTGGCTTCTCAAACCTTCCTACAATAGAAATGACTGGGAGAGTTAGAGAGAGAGAGGCTATGAATCAGTCTGCAGTTATATTTCTGCTCTTGCCAAAAGTCCTGGTGGGGAAGGCAGCGGGGGCTTTGAAAATAAAATAAAATTACTATTACTGTTGTTGTTATTGAATCAAGGACATCTTCACATTTTCAGCATTCCAGAGTGAATTGCCTTGTACTTGGATATGTGTGTAACCAATTTGAAAGATAACAGAGCACTTGATTGCACTACTAGTTAAAACTGTGAGTACCTACCCCTAACCCCAAACATCCCACATTTTTGGGGTGAGTTTCAACCATGTTTGAGAGACAGTTACAGCTACCATCTCCCTGGTAGATACCTCTGCAAAAAGTGGCCTTTGATATACTAGTGTCTGATTCTGATGTCTCCTTTCCACCATCACCTTACTGGATCTTTCTGAGACTGAGTATTGGGCCATCTTTATGGTGCCAAACAAAAACAAGACCTAGCAAGGACTTCAGGGAGGTCTGTGTTCTGACCTCCGTGCTTTCCATTTGAGTGAGATTTGGGCAAGTGACTTACCCTTGCTGGGAATGGGTTTCTACAAGTCTAAAATAGTAAGAATTACATCTAATTTATATATTTTATGTGACTGGGTTTTTGAAAGAGGGGGTAAATTAGAAGAAATTGACTTTTATTGAGCACCTTCTATGTGCTAGGTACTATGTCGGGTGTTTGTACAAATTATCTCATTTATGCTCAAACAGCTCTGTGAAAGAGCCATTGCTAGGTTGATCTTAGGATGGAATAATTGATGCTCAGAGAGGTTAAGGACGATTTCAAAGTCACACAGCTGATACATAGCAGAATGCATACCTGCCGGATCTAAAGCCAGTGCTCTTTCCCCACATTTTTAGACTCTGACACAGTGCAAAGCTGACATAGTCTTCACTGATGGGGACCCGCTTCCCCCTCCTCCCGGTTGCTATTTGCTTCCTTCCTTTAGGATTCCTTAGAACGGCAGCTCTCAACTTTTGAGTCTTCTGGTTTTTACCTTTGCTGAAGAGCAGAAATCACCTATTTTTCCCAGAAGCCATGTTTTCTAGAGAAAAAATATTTTTTGGTCTAATTTAGATGGCAAACATTTGCTCCAAAGACAAAGATCCAGACACAAATAAGGCTTCATCTATTCGTAATACTGCCTTGAAGTCTTTTTTTTTTTTATTTTTTTTTTTTTTTTTTCTTCTGGTTTTTACCTTTGCTGAAGAGCAGAAATCACCTATTTTTCCCAGAAGCCATGTTTTCTAGAGAAAAAATATTTTTTGGTCTAATTTAGATGGCAAACATTTGCTCCAAAGACAAAGATCCAGACACAAATAAGGCTTCATCTATTCGTAATACTGCCTTGAAGTCTTTTTTTTTTTTAATTTTTCTTTTTCTTTTTTCTAAATGTACTCTCCAAAAACTCATTCTCACTGGGGCCCTGGTGAGTGTGATGGAGTCAAGATTCCCGTTCTGGGGCCCTGGATTCACAAAAGGCCAAGTTGACGTCCATTCTGCATCTGGCTTATTTGATGCCAGAGAAACGCTGAGGTCTCCTGAGAGAGCCAGGAGAGATTTGCCTCCTGCAGAGGTTTGGATAAGCCCCAGCTAATCTCCATGGCTTCTTAAGGGCACACCTGCTTGTCTGCCAGCCAGCAGCCTCCTCCCTCATTTCCCTTGGGATGGCTGGGGTCAGAGGGCCTCCGAAAGCCTTTTATCTCTCATCGCCCCACCAGGCCCCCCTCAGCAGCACCTGGGTCCACATATAAGACTTCCTTTGAGGAGAGGTCAAGACATGGTCTCTCCCAGAATGGGAGCCAGTGCCCTTTTCCTTCCTTTTCATGCTGCTAGCTTGTTCCTTCCTAATAAATAAGCGTTTGGTTCAAACTTCATCATGCATGGCTCAAACTTCACCCCACTGGGGCTAAGTTGATTTGAATTAGTTTCTGGGCTGCTGAGCTGTGGGCGCTTAGTAGATGCTCAGTAAATAAAGATGAGGTCTCATGATGTGCTTGGGAATCCAGGAAAGATACACTGTCAACTTTCAATCGGTTTCATCGTTAGAATGTAATAGTAACATTAGTAACACTAATATTAAATAGTAACAATAATATTAAAACATCAGAGAATTCAAAGTCATTTCTGTTTAGCTGTGGGAGGTGGAGTTCTCCCTCCATCTTCTCCCAAATCAGCACGTTTCCTTCTTATTTATCTTTAGGAATAGCTAGCTGTTAAATTGGTTTGTTTTTCTGTGAGTATTCCAGTTCCGATAGGTGGCCAGAGACTGCTGTTTAGCGTAGACCACCAACATCTTCTTTCTCTCTCTTTCTCTTTCTTGTTCTCTGTCTCCTCTTCCACTTCCTCTCTCTCCCTCTGTCTCTGTCTCTGTCTCTCCCTGTCTCTTTCTGTCTCTGTCTCTCTCTCTCTGTCTCTTTCTCATATTCTTTTCATAAAATGGAGATGTAGATCATTTTTGAAGAGGGTGGTATTAATGGTAATCTGTATGAGAGTGGAGCTAAAAAAATCTAATTAAAAAAACTGTGACCCTTTCTTCCTTTGAGCTCACCAATTGTTGTGCAGTTTTATAATTCCACTTTCACCTAAATCTGTAATAGTTGTTGAGCCCTTAGTCTAAGTCCCTGGGCTGAGTAAGATAAGATGAATCCAACCCCGTGGAAACTGCAGTTTAGCTGGGCAGTTAGGCCATTGGAGTTATATGATAATCAGTACACCCTTTCTTCCTTTGAGCTCACCAATTGTTGTGCAGGTTTATAATTCCACTTTCACCTAAATCTGTAATAGTTGTTGAGCCCTTAGTCTAAGTCCCTGGGCTGAGTAAGATAAGATGAATCCAACCCGTGGAAACTGCAGTTTAGCTGGGCAGTTAGGCCATTGGAGTTATATGATAATCAGTACACTACGGATTGATGGATTGACGGCCAATGTGAGTGTTAAAGAAGAAAGGAGAAGGGAGTAAAGAAACATCAGTTGCTCTGATAGTGGGTCAGGCACGATATCTCAATGTTACACACACTTCATTTATCTTCTCTAAAACCATGCAAGATAGGCAGCATTGTTCCCATTTTGTAGATGAGGAAATGGAGGCTCAAAGGCACGGAGTAATCTGGTAGGTGAGTTGCAGAGTGAAGACCATAACTCATGTGACACAACTAATCCCTGTACTTGGAAATCAAGCGTAATTTGAACCAGGCACTGGGTCCAAATGATTCTTCAACTCCATTCTATTCAATCCATACACAAACGTGGCTGTAATAACAGAGACAGAGAATTCTGCGCAGGTAGTCAATTTGACACTTAATATTCCAACATTTTTTTTTCTTTTTAAAGAATTAATTTAATTGCTAGCTTTCCCTTTCAGTTTGTATTGTATACACATCAGAGCATGTGGTGACTTTAAGCTACGGGTTTTACTTCTTTTAACTGGAGTGTTCTACCTGTGCCTTTGCCTGCAGAGGTTCTTTGCTTGCCCGTTAGGGTTCTCCCTGCTCCTTGGAATGCATTGGCGCCATCTCTTCTCTGATGATACGGATACAAAAGGATGCTCCCACCTCCCTTTTCCCCAGCCAAGAACACAAACAGCAAGCAGGCAGACACTATCTAAGAGGCTGCAACTCAGGGCCCATAATATTGTGGCAGAAAGTAGAAAATAAAACAGCCAGTGCTGGGTGCAGGATAATAGCATAATAGGATAAGTGTGAGAGTCAGGAGGCGGTAATGGCCCCGAAGATACAGAAATTCCAGGAAAGTAGGACAGTATAAAAGTGGAGACACCATCTGTGGGATCCAGGCAGTTGTGAGCGACTCTGAATGACACAATATGGAGATTTGTTACACAACACAACAAATAGTAGTAAAGTAATCATCTGGCCTTACAATCGTCAGACGCTCTTTGTTTGAAATGCCACCTTCCCAGCCATGAATACCAGTGTATCCATGGTTATAAACGGCAAAGCTATAAATTACCTCTTCCTCTAGCTAAGTATAATTATGGAAAGTGAGAATCAAAAAAAGTTGGATGTTTCCTTTTCTTCCCAGATGGACTCTCCCCTTGACGAGCAGTGGGTGCTGTGCAGGCCCTCATTCCATCTTATCCAAGTATAATGAACAACTATTTCAACAAAAAAAGCTCCATCAGAAGGGATCGGAAAAGAAACTAAGCTTTTCTGAGTGTGTATGTGTGCCAGGCATGATGGTTGGCATTTTGCATGTATCATCTCATTTGGTCCTCACACAATATTTTGAGGTTGGGAGCATCATCCTGATATTAAAGATAAAGACCAGGAGGCTCAGAGAAGTAAAATGACCTGCTCACCAGGCCCAGCCATGGAGCCAGGATTCTCATGTGGGTCTGGAGGACTTCCAGGATTATGCTCTCTCCTCTACATCCTGTGTTTCTCAGAGGTGGAAGGAACAGTGAATGCATTAAATCTCATCCCAGATGCTTTCCCAGTTATCCATTATCCAGTAAAGGTTCTTTGGCATGAAATGCTTTTCTTTAAGTATCTGGAAACCTGGAATCAACTCACCCAAACTTTCAAGTAATTGGAATAATTTTTTTTCTATATCCCAATTTTAGTTGAAAGAGACAAAGGAGAGGCAAACCAATTAATTTAGGAGTTTAGACAAGGCATTAACTTCTAGAATATACATTTATTTCAATACAGTTTTTCAGTTTAGTTATCTAGACTTTCTACTCAAACTATGACTATGAATGAACTATGAAGTTTAGAATAATAACCCAGAGGTATGGCAAAGACCTAAATAATTAAAGAAGACCAAGGAAGAGTGTACAGGAAGGAGTACTAACTTTGAAAGTCCTGACAACATGGGCTTGAATCCCTGTCAATCACATAGGTCATGGCCTGAGGCAAGTTGGTCACTCTAACTATATAGTTCCATCAGCTGCAATGTAGGTGTGTAGTTCCTCAGAAGGCAGGGGTGAGAAGTCAATGAGATAATGTGTGTGTAAATCATCTGGTATAGGAGGTGCTGTACCTGCTTGGTAAATCTTAGTTTCCTTCATAAGGCAGGAAGGTAATTTTCAACCACAAGTAAAACAAAGTGGATATGGCTCATTTAGAATTTTCCATTTTTACCATTAGGGCAGCATCTGTGAAATGGGTCCAGAGGATTGGGGAGACTCAGGCCATTTTTCCTACAGAAAAGGCAAAAATGCCTTGAGTGTGTGCTCCTGATATAGAATTTATGCCTGGCAAGCAGTTCTCTGCCTCCTTTATTATTCTTGCTTCTATCAGTGGCGGTTCTCACAATAACATGTGGTATATGGGACAACGAGATCAAAAACATAGAAGTTTATGCAACCCACAGTAGAGTTCACCAGTTTACTGCTTTAATTTAACAACCCAATTTTCTCTAAGCAGACTTAGCCAAGGGAAGCAAATGAAGTAGCACTAGGCTTAAATCTCTATGCCGTCTGTATTTCCCTATGATCCACTGTTCTAAGCCTTCACCCTATATCTAGATAGTTCAATTGCCTTTAGAGACATTTTTTTCCTTATTCCTGTGAATCTGGGAATTGGTGTGTCAAATACACACCCATGACTCCTACATGATAAAAACGACAAAGAAGAGAAAGGCCTTGAGAAACATATTTCGTTGTATTTACAAATGAGCCCTGTAAGGGTAACACTGGGGTTAATACCACTGTCTGGTCTTGTGGTAGAGCAGACCTACCACAAAATCCAGGGCTTTCAGTCCTGGATTTACCACTTACAATCTTATGATATTGTGACTTAACCTCTCTGAGCCTCAGTTTCTTTATTAGAAAAATGTATCCAGCTTATGCAATAAGTACTACATAAATATAAGTCACTAAATAGAATTAGCTTTCTGTGTATCCTGCTGTTAACTTCATTTAGGCATCTTCTGATCTTAGACTAAGGTATAGTTTATCACCAGTGAGTCTAAAAATAGCTCACACCCTTAATGTTTGCTCCTTGAATTGGCCAGATGGGCACTGAACTCTTTGGGGCTTCTCTTAGTGGAAGACAATACCATCCTATGATATCACCCTTGGCTCCTGCTATGTCTCTTCCTACCTTTCTTGCTTATCCTTCCCTACCACAGGGAGGATGTCACAGTGCTAATGTCAACATGGCAGATGTAGGGCTTCCATCAGGACCTCTGAGCACAGAGACCATTTTATCTATTTGCAATCATTTGTTTCTTACTGCAGACACTACTCTTTAGCATTATTGATCTCCTCTGTCTACTGAGCCACATCGTCATCAGATGCCTTTGACCGTGGTTTGCACCAGGAGCAGTCAAGGGGGGCCGCCTGAGACTGTCTGGCACTGTGACTGAATTCAATTCTCCTTCGCGTTTGCATATGCATTTTTTCTCTGCATTAAGATGGTTTGCACCATTGCAGGTGGGGTCCATGGTCTGCATCCTTTGTGTCCTGCTTCTCCATATAGCATAACTTCTCTCGGGGTCTCCATCTCTTTCCTGCATGGCTCCTGCTGTCCCAGTTAAGGAAGGCTCTCAAAAACTAAGTTTCTTCTCCAGGAAGTTGGTCAATATAGTTTCTAAATGAAGCAAAGAGGGGGCTGGAGAAGAAATTATTTAATCAATAAATATAAACAGAAATGACAGGATGGGAGGAGGAGGAAAAGGAGACTCTAGACTAAAAATGGGAATGCCACCTTTTTCTTTTTTCTTCCTATAGTCAAATGTTTTACTGAATTATTTCTAGAGCTTTAGTGAGAGAAAATAAATCTGGACAGTTTTTTCTTAATGTGTTTATTTTACCCATTCAAAAAACAACTGCAAATATTAGTCTTCCCAAATCGTTCCTACCTGCCAAACTACTACTCCAGCTGGCCACTTCTCTTATTCTGGATTCTGCATGGTAATCCACATCACCTGCCATTTGTATTGTCCCCAGACAAGTGCCAGTGCTTCTAGACACTCTGAAGCCCTAAAGTTACTTGGAGAGAAGAATAATATCCCTGGGGAAGATAGAATAGTCCTGCTTAAAATATTTAATTTTCCACTAGAGAAGGATGATAACTTGAATGAGTAGCAAATATGTTGCAGAAAAATTTCTGGTCTACAGAGAAGGAATCAGTAAAGGCTTAATCTGCCTGGCAAAGTAAATCAGAGAGTTGGTGTAATTAAGAAATTTGCTCCAAAACCTCTGCTCAGGAGGGATTTAATCTGATTACTTACTTTAAATTTATTGTCCTCTCAATTCATCAACTCTTATCAAATTTTACTTGTGTAGGTCCAAATCTCTCTCCACCCACGTATATATACATATATTTTTTCCCCCAGGCAGGTGTGGATAGGGTTATTAGGGTAATGATCCTTTACCAATAATCTCATTTTTATTCTAAAGTCCACTTCATTCTAGAACTGGCAATATTATCAAAATTGTTATTTATTTAGTGTATTAAATTATGGTTCCTAGAAGGCAAATAGTTGACTGTCGGACCATGTCACTTAGTATAGTTTCTGTGTGTGAGATAATCATTTGATTATTTTTTTGCTGGTATGGCTAGCACCATGCATCCCGGTGCATCACACAGGCTCTGTTACTTTAACTTGTTGCTATGACAACCTCAACATTCTCCTGCAGTAACAAAATTTAAATACGTATCTATGAATTTGAAGAAATAATGATAAGATTAAATAAAACCCTAGTCACATTAGTCTGTTTCATACAGCATTCTGGGAAGATTTCCGTAATAACAATTTTGCGTATAATTTTATGAGCTGCAGTTCATAGTTAATCCTTCCTGGAAAAGTACAAAATATTCAGACTCTGCCACAGGCAAATGGGAAAATGCCCAATTTAGTTACTCACCATCTTTTGAACACCTATGTATGCCACTGTGTTAAGTTCATGTATTAGTTAGGGTATGTGTCAGTGACAAGTAGACCCAACAATATATAAGATTTTCAAAAATAGAAGTATATTTCTCCTTCCTGTAATAGTCCAACACATTGTTTGTGGTCCATAGTAGCTTTCTTCAGTGCAGTGATTCAGGGATCCAGGTTTCTTCCATCACAGAGGTCAGCAGCTTCTTAGTGCTTATCAACCTCTGCATCCATCTAGTGACAGCAGGCAAAAGACAGCATGGAGATATGACATGTTATAAACATCTCGAAGTAAAATATGTCACTTCTGTTCATTTCTCATTGGCTAACACTTGTTGGCCACATCTAGATGTAATGGAGCTGGAAAATGTAGTCCCTGGCTGGGTAGCAGCTTCCCAGAAGCCACTGTGTATTAGGGGAGAATCATGAATTTAGTAGACATGCCTCTAACACATGAAGTGTTCACAATTTGGGGGTGGGGGCGAATGTCACGTTAACACATATGTGCTGCAGTAACAGGGCCAGCCGAGGGCCATGAGGAGCAACTACTTCTGCCTGCAAGATCGGGGCCACTGGTGGCACTGCCTTTAAAGGTGGTGTACCTTGGACTGATAAGGAGAGCTATCATATAGTAATTTTAAAATAATGGACTTCTTAAAAGCATGTGTGTAGGAGTGGGAGGCTAGATGAGGTGGGAATGAAGAGGAATAATTAGATAATGTAGTTGTCCCTGCTGGTTCTTAAGCGATAAGTCTAAATTTCTCTCTCACTCTTCACTTGCGTTATCACGAGTGGGTGACCTTGATGAGACTTTTTCAACACTGCTTCTTTGGTTCCTTTTAATCTCCTGTCAGTTGTTATCACTGTCAGCATGACCTGCCTCTAGTGAAAAATTTAGCTTTCATATCAGGCTTACTAGGAATGCTAAATTATGAGGAAACGTCAAGATGAGAGGAATCTATAAACACTACGGACACATTACTGGAGGGGGTCATGGAAGGACACAGATCTCTTCCCTCAACATGACAAGGACTAGGAAGGTCTATATTTTGGCCTTCTGGATCTTTGTACAGTTTGAGTTGATTCAGCTTGTCACTTGCATGCTGTCTCTCTCCAGTGCTGACTGTTGTTGCATTCCAGCCCCGTGAATTGTGAATGGAGAGTTCTCTGCCTGGAGTAGGAATGACCAAGTACCAGTTTACCAAAAGCACCAAGACCCAGGATGTAGTGCTGACTGTTGTTGCATTCCAGCCCCGTGAATTGTGAATGGAGAGGTCTCTGCCTGGAGTAGGAATGACCAAGTACCAGTTTACCAAAAGCACCAAGACCCAGGATG
>NW_007727658.1:53972-56250 GCF_000696425.1 Galeopterus variegatus
TCTAATTTATGTTTATTATATTAACTATATATTGGTTGAATAATGTATTTTTTTAAATGACTTTATTTTCTCTGTGTTTTGATTGTTAATGTTACAGGTGATCCAAAATTTCTAAAGTATGTTGGGCTCCAAAATTGCTTACCTTGTCCAGAAAAAGACACAAGTGAAGATGCCACTCAGACAGATTTTTCTGAGTGATGAACTGGGGCCAAGGGAGTTTAATCATCAAGTCAGGTCCTCCCAGTCCAGGCAGCTTGGAGGACCACTGGGGATATTTTAATCAGTGAGAATAGAATTGACTATTGTTCTAGCAACTTCTCTCACATAATGAACAAGTGGCCTTTCCAGCAGGGACTGGGCTTTCTAATGATATCCACGTCACAGAGTAATCTTGCCTTTTTTCTGCAAGGTCATTGACTCATGCTTCACAGTTCTAAGTGATCTTAGAAGTCATTTAGTCTAACTTTCCAACAATTGAATGGCTTCTATATATGGCATCCTTGACTAAAGGCCATTCAGGCTCTGTGTGGACTCTTAAGTTATATCAATAATAAGAAAATGTTGTCATTTTATCTTTCTCCCAACTAATTATAAGTTTCAAAAGACCTCTGAGTGGCTAACGTTAAGATCAGCTAGCTAATGTGGATATTAACCATAGTTTTAATTATAGCTGTAGCAAATTTTCTACATTTAAGTTGATGAGTAACTGCAGGCTGTTAACTGCTCTGTTGATAAGAAAGCAGCCTGCAGTTTCAGAAAATAAAAGCTTCTTCAGTATCATGTGCACTGTCTAGCCATTTAAGGCCCTTGTCAAACCTTAAATGCCCCCACTCTGGAGCTGTTTGAATGGATTGATAATTAGTACGAGAAAGAATTGAGACCACTGACTGCAGCACATACCTAGTAATAATGATTCTTCTTCTTTTTTTTTTTTTTTTTGCTTTGCATTCTTTTCTTTCCTTCTTATCACAGTTCTTTTTTTTNTCTCTGCCTGGAGTAGGAATGACCAAGTACCAGTTTACCAAAAGCACCAAGACCCAGGATGTATAACTCTCACTGGTAGGTGGGGCGATGGATGGATTTGTGGTTGGAATGTCCTTTGAGGTCTGTCCATGAAACAAATGCCCAAATGAAATGATAGCCATGAAAATGTTTTGAAAAGTTACAATTACTTCAATGCAAATTTTAAGAAGTACAGAGTAATTATCAGTACTTATATGGGTTATGTAGGATGAATAAATAGAGAATACCCCTAGTGACATTTATACGAAGCACTTCAACTAATCCCTCTTACATAAGGAAAAACAGAAGTTAGATTTGCGTTGAACATTTCCAGTGATTTTTACGGAATGTTAGTTAACTGTAGTAAGCATGGCAAAAGATTGAGGTGGCGAAAGAAAAAGAAATTGCCCTCAAATGTTTGAAGTTTAGTTTGGGAGACAGAACCAACAGAGATAAAATAATTGGCAAAAACTTGAATGTAAGTGCAGAGTAAACAAGCTGAAGAAATTGAGGCAGTTTTCACATAATTAAATAAAAAACGCTTATTGTGAATTATTATACATACTTAGGCATTTTGCTATGGAACAGGTTAATTTTTACTCTTTCAATGCTTTTATTTCTTTTTTTTTTTTTAAGGGAAAGACTTCGTAGTTTTGCTTTGTTTTCAGATCTTGGCTGTTGGGTTCTGGTTGTGACTTTGCTTCTTCACTCTGCAAAGCCAGGTGGTCACTCGACAGCCTTGAGCCTCCATTTTTATAAATCTATACGTGGATAGCTGAAATCGTGTCCTATAGCCTGTGTTTCTCTGTCTTGGGTTCTAAGCATAGGCACTGAGTGTTTGTATTTTTCATCATGATTGTCTTTTACGTCTCTCACTGATTGATTGCGTGATGGAAGCATGAACCGTGACAGAGCCCCTCCACTCCTCTCCTTTCTAAGCTGCTGGCTTTCCTCTGACCCTACTCTTTTGTCCCTAGACTTTAATCTTCCAGATTCAGTGCTTGTATATTTTTTTTTAAAGGAACCGAGACACTGAGGAGAGAGATTTGGAATCCTAGACCTCAAAGAAGACAAGGTCTCCCCAGCTCTTCTAATTTATGTTTATTATATTAACTATATATTGGTTGAATAATGTATTTTTTTAAATGACTCTTTATTTTCTCTGCATTTTGATTGTTAATGTTACAGGTGATCCAAAATTTCTAAAGTATGTTTGGCTCCAAAATTGCTTACCTTGTCCAGAAAAAGACACAAGTGAAGATGCCACTCAGACAGA
>NW_007727658.1:57722-61566 GCF_000696425.1 Galeopterus variegatus
TCAAACCTTAAATGCCCCCACTCTGGAGCTGTTTGAATGGATTGATAATTAGTACGAGAAAGAATTGAGACCACTGACTGCAGCACATACCTAGTAATAATGATTCTTCTTCTTTTTTTTTTTTTGCTTTGCATTCTTTTCTTTCCTTCTTATCACAGTTCTTTTTTTCCCTCCTATTATTCTTTCCATCTCTGATCTTTTCACTTGTATATAGTCACTTTTTACCTATGACAATTAAAACTCCAATACTATCTTTACCCATTATTATCACATGTATTTCTAAACCTGAAGTGTGAGTATTGGGGGGGTAAACTAATTATGAACTTCGGCAAAATCCAGTTTTACAGATAGGTTTGTGTGTGTGTGTGTGTGTATTCGTATTTATGTGCATAGAAGGGAATTATGAATCAAACACAAATGTTTTAGAGTTGCCAGTCTTTGTGACTTATTCGTAGCAATGCTATTCTAAATTAGGACAAGAAATCTAGAGTAGACTCTGCCTTATATTTCTATGGCCTTAGGAATAAGCATAAAATATGCCAATCATAAATTTCTTGTTTTTTAAAAACCCCAGAACATACCCATGTATTAACACATTTTATTGTTCAATGTCTTATTGTTTTTGTAGCTCATCTGGACTACATTGTATCACATCTTATGCAGATGGGCTGGAGGCTGCTTTCCAGGTTTACTCAGCCATCTATTTGTCTAGCTAACGCTTGGTAAATGGCAGTGATAAATGATCATGTACTTCCTGGGAACACAAGTGTATTGCCAAAGGTCAAGCACATTTGAGTGATCTGTTGATGATCCGTAAAGGTGGAAATCAGGAGGCAAGGCAGCACAGAACAATAAAAAAAAGCTGAAAGTTCAGCAGGGAGCATAGTGGCCCTGAGCTGGGAGATGCTGAATAGCAGGACTCTGGTGCTTTCTAACCAATATTCTTTTACAACGATTCATGAACTTGGTGAACACAGACGCTTGGAACCTATTGGTGCCAGCGCCTTTGAGATGGCCCTGAATCCTTCGCGGCTGCTTGTATCAGAGTGAAATGTGGTGGGAATCCTGGAAGGAAGGTCCTTCATTGCCTCTGAAACATGTCTTTGTCATCCTTCCTCCTCGGAGGCATTTTTGGTACTTATCTGCTTTGCCACTTAAAAAGCCCTTTAGTGGCATTCACTAATGAAGCTCACAGCTCTGTAGATTATGGCCCCATTTTTCAGAGCCTGGGTTATTAGACACAGAGAAGTTAGGGTAATTGCCCAAGAGCAGACTGTTTCGATCTGCAATGAACCTAGACATTTAGGACGCCAGTTCTGAGGTGTTACTCTCTAACCTTCCTGGATCTGAACTGCAACTCTTTTGTGTATGGCTGATTATCCTTTTGTGTCAGGTAAGATGTTGGAGAAATTAAGATGAGTACAGTGTGGTCTCCACCACCAAAGATTTCTGTCTAGAAAGAGAGAGATTATATGAAAATGTTTGCCGCATGATGTAACGAATGAGGTGGGAGAAGAACATACAAGTAAGTGCAGGGGACAGGGCTCCCACCTCTGCCTGGGGACTTAGGAGGCTCAAGGAGATGGTGTTTGATCTGAGTCCTGGGCATTTTCCATAGTGACTTATCTAGGCAGTCTCCAGCAGCACCCTTATTCCTTTCTGAAAACTCTCAACAGATGAACTCTCCTTGCAGAGAAGGTGGGGACCATCTGATGTGAGCTGCCTCAACTTCCCTCCATATCAAAATTTCTCTATATCTTCATCTTTCTCCTCTTTCTTCTTCTTGACTCAGAGAAGACAGTGTCTTCCTCCTTGCCTAGAGCTCCCAGGTGCAGCCACCCCATGCAAGCTCTCCATATTCTCTCTTCTTTTGTAAATTGTCCCCAACTCCCTGTTGCACCTTTACTCTTTTTTTCTCTACTAAGTTCTACTCTAATAATAAACAAGGTACCTCAGGTTAACCCTTTGAGTTAGCCACCATCCCACCCCCTTCTACCTTCGACACCTGAATCATTTTTTTTTTCTTTTGGTGACTGGCAGGAACAGGGATCTGAACCTCTCAGCGCCACAGTCTCCCAAGTGAGTAACTGGCCAGCCTCCCCTTGTACCCAGTCAGATCTGGTGACCTCTGGCCTCACCATCCCTTCCAGAGCACACTGTACACATATCCCTAAAACAACACAGCACACTGGTTTTCAGTTTAGACTCCTTACCCCCAGTACAGGGCAGGGACCTGGTCACCTCTTCTCATATTCTTTGTGCCTAGCAGTGCCTAACACATAGAAAATTCTAAATAAATAGTAATACAATGTATATCGACAAAATAAAATTTTAAAAAAATACAAAAAAACCCATGAGTTTATATTTGGGAAAAAAAACAATTTTCTGTTTTCACTCAACAGTACATGTTGAGGTCTATCCATAACGATGCACATAGAAGGCTGTCCAGCTGCTCAATTGGTTAGAGCACAACTTTATAACAAGGTCAAGGGTTTGGATCTTCACCCCGGCCAGCCGCCAAAAAGAAAATAAATAAATAAATAAATAAATAAATAAATAAATAAATAAATAAATAAATAAATAAATAAGTGAATGGGAGTTTCTGGGTCTCTTTAAGAATTTGCAGATAGCAGTAGCCCTTGATTTCTCGAAGTATTCAGCTAGGAGTGAGGGAAGGCTTATTCTTGTCGTGAGTGTATTTTCTGAGTATGAATGGCAGTGAGCCTGTGACCAGGTGTCTTTAGTGGGCTAACTAGATTACACCTGTCATCTATACTTCCCCCTTCTCTCTGTCTAATGCTCAGACATCCATCCTCATCTCTGAATCCACCCAGCTAAGGCAACAATGATACCAGTGTCTCCAAACCTCCTACCTACCTCTCGACTGGGTGACCCTTAGAAATGAGCTGCCCCTTCCCCACCCCAGTTTCCTTGCTGGTTTTCTTTTCACCATTTCCTAAGCAAATCCTGTAAGTGTGACTATGTCCATCAAGCTTATGGATCAAGAAATATTGTGATTTTTTCTGTGTACCAGCTCCAGCCATCATCATTATGTTTAACATGTTACTTTCATAAAGCTCTGTCCCTTATTGAAGCTCTGTCACATACTCTAATTCATGTGGCCAAAGCAACAGAGGGAGTCTAATAATAACGTTAGCAATGCACAATTAATGATCGGCAATGTTGCTGAGTGTCTGGTACCAGAATCAATACATTATATTTTATTTCATTTTATTCCTAAGTAGTGGTCAATAGCGTGGGTGCTGGAGTCTGGGCAGATTGGATTTGAATCCTGGCTTTACTTACCAGCTGTATGACTCTGGATAACTCATTTCAACTTTCTATGCCTGTTTTCTTCTTCTTTTTTTTGTAAGATAGAAAGGCATTGTAGTAGCATCCACTCCAAAGTGTTGCCGTGAGTAGGAAATGAGATAACGCACGCCAAGTGCTAAGCACAGTGCCTGACGTGCCGTGAGTACGCAGTAAACGTTGTTGTTATTATTATTAATCCTCACAGTAAACCTATAACAGCTGTATTTTGACAGATGAGTGAAGAGAGGCTTAAAGTCTGATTTCAAAGTCCTCGTAGCTAACCACCGTTTGTGCCACCCCACCTCTTAGGTATTGGCAGTCATACGTTCATATTGTATTGGACTTAAAGACGGGGGTCACCATGCATGATTTTGTAACATCGTGTGTTGGTCATCTGGAAAATATTGGTTCACTGAGTTGTGCAAGTCTTCCAAATGTTGGCACATTTCATTATATAATATCAAAAGTATCTTATTCTCATCAGAACAGTGTTTAAGTATTAGAAAGCCATTAAGTTTATAGTGGTGAACAT
>NW_007727658.1:62191-94216 GCF_000696425.1 Galeopterus variegatus
TTATTCTCATCAGAACAGTGTTTAAGTATTAGAAAGCCATTAAGTTTATAGTGGTGAACATGGGTCTTCCAGAATTCTAATTTTTGCTTAAAAGCTTGAATTTTATTAAAGGCAGCAAATGGTTTCAGTTGTTTTCATGACAGCCTTATTTTGCTCATTTTTGAGAAAATGCCAAAATAAAAGTGGTGCTCAATGAAAACAATTTTTATTGCTTCATTTAGGAAATGCTTCAGTAAAACTGGCATTTTTTTTTTGTTTTTCTGAGAGTGTTGTGGTTGGTGAAGACAGTGACTTTCCGTACAGTTTGGTGCCACTGCTTTGACTCAGGCTAAGGTGCTGGCTTTTTTACCCACATTGCCTGTGTACCATCAGTGCAAATGTCACACAAAAAAGTCAGTACAGTAATAAGAAGGCAAATAACATGTTGATATTATTATGAAAATAATTCTAACCTTTTGAAGACCCCCTGAAAGAGTCTTGGAGGTCCTCAGGGATCCACATACCACATCTTGAGAACCTCCAGTCTAAGGTAATCATAGCAACCCATTTTCTCACCAGGGATTGGTCTGGGAATAGTTTGCGACTCAATTCTGGCCAGTGAAATCTGACAGCAAGTCCGCTAGAGAGCTTGTGAGAAAGCTTCCCCATTCCTGAAAAGAGACACAAGAAAGAGATGGTCCTTTTCTTCCTCTGGATGTTGCCATGTGAGTGTGATCCCTGGAACTGCTGCAGCCATTTTGTAACTCGCAAAGGGACCCACCCATAGGATAAAGGTGATTCTGTGAAGAGCAAGATAGAAAAATGGCAGGAACCCGGATCCTTGATGACATACAGAACTGTTGATGAAAACCATGCCTGAAACGTGTCTGACCTCTGGACTTCCAGTTATAACAGATATCATTCCCTTATTACTTAAGCCAGTTTGAGAAGTGGCAGTCAAAAGAATTCAAAAGAGACATTTATTATTAGTGCGATGAACATGTTCAAGTGTCTAGTGGCCTTTTGCATTTCTCTTCTGAATGCTTGTTTGTGGCATTAGCATACTTTCTATTGAGGTCATTTCTGCTTAGCATTTTCTAAGCATTCCTTATGTATTAATAATATTAACACATTGTAATATTTTGCACCTATTTCCACCAGTGTCTTGTATACTGTATTTTCCCATATATTTTACGTAAGCAGTCTATTTGTCTTTTTCTTTTTTTAATGTAGTATCATGTTTATTAAAGGCTTTTCTACCCCTCCCCCCAAACAACAACAACAAAAAAGACTTGGGTCAATTGGTTTTAAAAGTAGTAGAACCTTCTGGCATATTATTTGACTGTTTTTGAGTTCTCTTTTTCCCATGTGGTATGTGCCCAGCCCTCTGATCTTTCTTTCTTATCCCTTCCCCCTCCAGACTATAGGAATAAACTTCTCAGATTGTAGGAGCAGAGCAGCTTTCTGCTATGGTTGAGCGGTCACATCCCAGCTGCTGACCTTCCCACCAGCAGTCACACCCTCTACCTGCTGCCGAGTGGCCCTGGAAGAACATCCAAGTGATTTCTTGCCCCTGGAAACATCAAAGCCATTTCTCCCCTGCTCCCCATCCTTCCCACTGAATGTGCCACTGGTTGGTATAAATGGAGGCAAATGCTGAGTAGTGTCAACCACTTGAGAAGAATTCAGGTCCATGGGAGGGGTCTCGATGGCTAGGGTGGGGAGGCGAAGTCCCATACAACGTCCAGAGGTGTGACCAGACACCAGGCCCTAAAAGCACTCATGAGAAGACCAATAGGTGTGTGATCATATACCTAGAAGCCTGCATGGGTTTCAAAGGGGAAGCCCATTGCCTTGAGTTATTATTTCCGTGTTGCATAATCATCAGGCGACTGTTTTGAGATCATGTCAAAGATAACAAAGCATCAGAAGACTCTTCTGTTGCTGAAGAACCAATCAACCTAAACTAATACTTTAATGACCACTTTTCCCAACAAGAACACAAATTCAGGCCAAAAAAAAAAAAAAAAGGAAAATGAAGCAGGGAGCTGAGAAGAACCTTGTCTGGTCAATGAAAAGAAAAAAGAGACGTCTGGAGCCATGGCAATGGAGTAGGGATTACTTTGATCTGGAAAACAGGTTTTCTTTTTCTTTCTTTTTTTTTGTTCTCCAGTGCTTTTTCTCAGGCAGCCAAGAGATGCTATTGAGCTTGATGAGGGAGGCCCTTTCAGAATGAAGGGGCACCTCAGAGGAGAACTGAATGACTGCTTTCATGGATGGCTACTTTAATAGTCTCATGTTTGAAAAATATGCAATTAAAGAAAATACTATTACAAATAGCCTCTATTTGTTGCTTTAAAAATACTATCGATTAACTGAAAAATGAGAGAAGGGTGTAAGATTATTATGTTAAGTGTAAACTACAGATTGAAGGAGGGAAACACACACACACACACACACACACACACACACACTCAACCTATATATAACACCCAAAGAGATGGTGAAAGCACGCACATTAGGACTCCTAAGCTCTCTATTCCTTAACATAAAAAAAAAAATGACTTTCAGGGAAAGTCTTGCCTACCAGAATTTTTAATCACTTTCTTAGCATCACTACTGTTAATAAAAATGAAAGTGTTATTGGTTTAGGATTTAATTTCTTATAAGCTTAACTGCAGTGGTTGGGGCACTTCATGTGTGTGAATGATGATTTTTAATGAATGTTCTTTGGGCATTTTAAATGAGACCATAGAGATCCTGGGCAGTTTGATCTTGCATCTTTCCACTGATATTTGCCTGTACCTCACAGCCCCCCGCCAAGTCCCTTTCCTTCTCACCTCCTGCCTGCTCATGACATCCCCGCTCCTCAGATCTTGTCCTGCGTTAATTGGGAGATATTCAGCAGACAAGTGGATATGTGTCTTTAGTGGAGAATAAAGGAAGACTTTGCCTTTCCCAAAATAGACAGAAATGTCTCTGGCTATTCTTCTAAGAGACTTCCAAAATCTTTGTCCAGGTAATGTGCCTTGTTGTCATGGCAACAGCAGGATGGTTTCTCTTTCCTTTTTCTTTTTTCTTGGCCTTTATGGATTTTGTCTCTGGCTATTCTTCTAAGAGACTTCCAAAATCTTTGTCCAGGTAATGTGCCTTGTCGTCATGGCAACAGCAGGATGGTTTCTCTTTCCTTTTTCTTTTTTCTTGGCCTTTATGGATTTATATTTAACACTTTTGTAACCAATATATGTCTGCCTTTTAAAAGTGTATGTCCTACTCATAGAAAATAAAAAGACTAAAAGTGTAATTACTATTTTTAGGCATTTGATCTTTTTTGTTCTCCCTGGAAAAGTTGACCAGAGATTTATTCCTTTATCCCTAAATTGTATACAAATTAGCCTAAGATTCAGATAGCATTAGGTCTTTTCTTTTTCTAAGTTAAAATTGGTAAGCATTTATGATGAGCTAGGCACTGTGCTAAGCCTTTCATTTATCTTTATTCATCAAAACAAAACCATGTGTAAGCCCTATTACTGTGCCCATTTTACAGATGAGAACTGGAAACACTGAAAAGTTGAATAATCTGCCTAATGTCACAGAGCTCACAAGTGGTAGAGCCAAGACCCACATCCTGGCTCCAGGCTCCAGGTATGGCTATGTCACAAGTATTTGAGGTGGTCTCCTCAGAGGAGATGACCTACTATTCTACCACTCATGAAAACAGAGCTGAGGATTCATGCCAATTTTTTTGAATGAAGGGTTTACATCAGACCTGAGTGAGACTGTCTTTATGGTAGGGATAATTTGATATTGAATTGACAGGCTAAGGAAGTTGTGGAATCTTCTTTGGAATCTGATAGTGTGGGGAAAAAAATTCTGGAAGCAGGGGATTGGGTATTTGAGTTCTCTTTTCTTCTCTCCTAGAATCAGAGGATTTTTCAGAATCCTCTGATTCCATGGAGTTGGGACTAACTGATGTTAAAGGGAGAGTCAGAGACCTGCCTGTTGATGCACAGCAGAGAGGTCTCTACTGGCCACTGGAGCCAATAAAGCACAGTCCCTGGGGGTCCCAGTTCTCTGTCAACCTAGTATAATCTTAGGCACTTGTGGAGAGAGAGAAGACACATTACGTAACTGTGCCTTCACAGAAGACCCAAGCAAGAAGACACTTCTGGTGCATAATTAACCCATCAATGCCACAATAGAAAGCTATCAGTATGAAATGGAATTTTACTAGAAAGACATGCACCAAAGGCAAGGCTTCTGGTGAACCTTACAGAGTGCCAAGAATTTAGCAAAGCAGAGGAGACTATTCATGAAGGGGGTGAAAGTGAAGAGCTGGAGACCACCACTGAGCTTAGGCTGAATGATGACAGAGAGTGGAGGCTGGACTGCAAGGTTCTGCATATGAATTGGCAGCTCTGTGGGAGGTAATCCACACAGTGGCTAAGGGTATGGACTTCATACTCAGAATAGCCTGGGTTTGAATGCTGACAGCTACATACTACGGAAGTGGCCATGGGCAAAAATACTTAACTTGCTGAGCTTCAGTTATCTTCTCTGCAAAATGGGAGTGAGAGTCTCTCCCTCACAAGGTTCCTGGGAGGATTAAATGAGATGGTGCATGAATAAGTTGAAACCTGGCATCTAGACAGTAGGCAGCTGTGATTTGCTTTATTACCAAATACATCTTTCTGAATTTTTGATTTTTTATTTTCCTGACTCTGAAGGTTGGTGAGACACGTTTCATATTTCCAGGTCCACTGAGGAAGAATTCTTACGTATTCCTCTTGATTAAAATATCGCACTTTTATAATGGATTGATATTCCATTTAACTACATGAATTTGCAGTTAAAATTTGCAAAAGGATGAATGTGGTGAGGTGGCCTGGGAAGGTGTGGTTATTCCCATTTTGTAGCTGAGGCAACTGGGGCATGAAAAGTTTGGAGAGCTTTTCCAGAGTTATGCAATTAGTGAGTGGGGGCACCGTTAATATATTCAGGATTTTGACACAAGTGTAATCCCCTACCTTCTCCCCCGCCCCCACACCAGACGCGTGTGTTTGTTTCTGATGACACCAAAGTCGTCTCCCTGATCTCTGCCAAATCCTTTTAGAGTTTGTATCACATTACAATTTGAAAACTTGCTAAAGTAAGAACATAAAAAGGCATTTCAAGGACAGTGATTTTGTGTTCATTGTCTCTGAAGGACAACCAGAAGAAGAATATAAAGAAAGAAATCAATTTACTAGTGTCTGCCTCAAAAATATCAAAAATCTATTGTACCAGGTAGACAGGGCTGAAGGGGATCCTGTGCTTTCTGCTTCTAGACAGACTGTAGGCATTGCATGTTTCAGGTATATTATGGCTTATTGTAGAGATTTTTGGTTATTTTGAGCTCAAAGAGCTGATGCTATTACATATTAGATTTTTAGTTTGGCGTATTTGGCTCCATTAAGTAATTCTGGGAGAAGACCTTGTCACACTTGCCTACATTAGCACAGCATCTTCCAGCACCCAAAAGGAGTTTTTTAGGAGCGAGATGAGAAGCTGCTGGTAGTGTAAATCCTTTCTCAGGCACTGCAAGAGAAAGTGAACTCTGTTTCCAACTGGGAAACTGAGTAGATCCTGTGTTTGAAATTACTTCCTTGGCTCCCGCTGGAGAGTTTTTTAAGTCTCATTTCTGGAACTCGTGATGATAGACTACTTTCATTTCGTCTTGAAGCAAATGCAATAAAAGATCTGAAGCCCAGGCATGCTTAGCTTTTGATGGTCTCTGGGATACAAACACCTGTAACAATTGTACCTGTCATTGCTCTCGCTTTATCTGGGTCCATAACATTTGATAATTTGTTACATTGGTGGGATTATTGAAGGCACTCTTTTTTTTTTTTTTTAAATCCAAGAACCATCAGTCATTGTTCAGAGACAAATTTCACAATTGAAATCCACAGTCTAGTGAGAACATTGCCTCTTATACTGTGTAACTGTGCCATCTGTCTCGAACTACAAATTTGGGAATTTCTATTCCATTTTGTTACGGAAAAAAGGGTGGTATTTCTTGGATTTCTTGTGTCTCTCTTTAAAACACATGATGCAAGGACCACATGTGATGGACAGCACTGAGGCCCTGATGGTTTCCTACTGAAAAATATATACATACAGAGTAGTGATCCAAATTCACACAGAACCCTTGCTGTTATTGTGGGATTTAAGAAATTCTACATATAGTGTGACTGCAATATCTATACAATTTGAGCTAATTTACAGTCTTCTTTGGGGATCTCATATGATGGTAAGTTTCCATTTTCTGTATGTGATCAACTTCACATTTGAAGACTGAGTAGCACACTGTCTACACAGTTGGCTATGTGTCTGGGAGAACATTATCTAATAATGATGCCCTGAGTCATCAGTCAGCACCATTCCCAAGCTTTGTTGGGTTTCGTGTCTAATATGCATACTACATATATACTGCAAAGTTTACTGCCATTAGACCTTCCTGACTCACCTTTTAAAAAAAAATTAATTTATTTATTAATATTATTTTTTTACATCTAAGATGTTGTGGAACAATTGGGAAGGAGGGGGAGGGGAAGGGAGAGGGAAATAGGGTAGGAGAAAAAGGAAGGAGAGGGTGTGTGGTTGAAGCCCGTGGCACCCCTTCATTCCAGCAGGGAAACCAGGGGGCTTCCAGCAGTGGCTTGATCATTTCTGGGCTGGATGCAGATGTCGGGGGGGCGGGTATGGCTGAAACCCTTGGCCCCCCATCACCCCGACTCAGGAGCCCGGGGTGCTTCCTGTGATGGTTTGGTGGTCATCGCTGGGCTGGTTGTGGATGTCAAGGTCCCATCTCCCCCACTGCCTGCACTCCAAACACTTCCCATGGGATGGGCCATTCACTGGTCCCTTGCAATGACTCACAAGCCTCTGAATGGCTCCTTTTTTCAGTTGTCTGTGGCTCTTTACTCCTATGTGGGTCCACAGGAACCCTGTTGGTGGTCTTGCTGGCTTGGGGGCCACCAAGGCCCTCTTCTCCCCTGCTGCTTCCAGGCAACTTCATAGGAAGGACACAGCTGCAGCTTTTGCCTGCTCTTGCTCTGTGTACTCATCAGCTCCAGGCTTGAAGCAGCCAGGGCTTGAAATGGTGGGGAGCAGTCCTTTCTTTTTCCTGACTCACCTTTTTCAAACTGATAAAATTGTACAATACATTTGAAAGGATATAAGATTGTTTGCATAGGCTGGCAGGTTAGTTCAGTTGGTTAGAGCACAGCCTTAAAACACCAGGGTTATGGGTTCAGATTCCCATACTCGCTGGCCACCAAAAAAAAAAAAAAAAAAAATGGTTTATAACTTAAACAAAGAGGGAGGCAGAGAACAATTTTTTAGAGAATTGAAGTTACAAGCTGTAAGGAATATTTTTCAACACATGAAGGATGGTGAAGAAACTGTGTTGTCACATCAGAAGGCAATCTCTGCACTGGCTAAGCCACATACCCACAGTTGGATGAATTCAAATAAGAGCTTTAATAGATGCCATGCCTGCTGATATATAATTGATTATGACATTTACAATATTGTGCATGAATGTAACAAGTCCCAGGCTATTTAGCTTATATTACCAAAGGTTCCTTTTCTATGGGAGTGGATGGAGAAACCTTTGTCAATAGCCCATATTAATCTGTGAAAATTTTAAATATGTTCATAGTAGGCACTCAAGATATTTTTTGGAACAAACTTTGGTAAACATTCTCAAAACAATTTAAGATGTTCCTAATTTCTTTGCAAAATTGTGCTGAAAAGTCACAGCACTCATCTATTGTATTGATTTTCTGTTTTTGCACTTATCATTCAAACCAGAAACTTTATTTGGGGCAGAATAGTTTTTAGAGCAAAGTATTACTATGTCCCAGCAAGAAATTATTGTTAAAATTAATTTTATTTAAATTTGTCTAGGCAATTGGATACTTGTTCTATTCTAAAGCCTCCCCCTCCCTGAAAAAAATCACAGCAAAGACATACAAATAATTATGTCAGTGCTAATTAGTCCTAAGTTAACATGAAATTCTTACTTATGTCTTACTAAAAGCCTTTTTATGTGTTATAGTTTAAACCGATGTGCTCCTGATTATGGACAAGGGTAGTAGTCATCATTTTCTTTTCTTTATCTTTAAAATTTTTTTTATTAATTTATTTACTTATTTTAACTTCTCAATATACATTGTAGCTGATTTTCATGACCCTTTACCTGTTCCTCTTTCCCCCCTCCCCTCCCCGTGCACATCATATCTGTTCACTTGTCTGAACAAGTTCAAGGAATTGTGATTGTTGTGTCTTCTTCCCCACCCACCCTTTGTTTTTTGTGTGTTTATTTATTTATTTATTTTTAGCTCCCACAAATAAGTGAGAACATGTGGTATTTTTGTTTCTGTGCCTAACTTGTTTCACTTAATATAATTTTCTCTAAGTCCATCCATGACGTTGCAAATGGTGGTACTTCATTCTTTTTTGTAGCAGAGTAATATTCCATTGTGTAGATGTACCACAGTTTCCTTATCCACTCATCTGATGATGGACAATTGGGCTGGTTACAACTCTTAGCTATTGTAAATAGTGCTACAATAAACACTGGAATACAGATATCTCTTCAGCATGATAATTTCCATTCCTCTGGGTATATTCACAGCAGTGGAATAGCTGGGTCATATGGTAGATCTATCTTTAATTGTTTGAGGAACCTCCATTTTGCAGTCCCACCAACAGTGTATGAGAGTTCCTTTTTCTCTTATAGGTGACTTGCCACTTCTCTCTTGCAGCTTTTAAGATTCTCTTTTTGTCTTTGAGTTTTGCCAATTTGACTATAATATGTCTTGGAGAAGACCTTTTTGGGTTGAAAATGTTTGGAGATCTTTGGGCCCCCCGAATCTGAAGATCTGTGACTTTCCCTACACCTGGGAAGTTTTCTGTTATTATTTCGTTGATTATGTTTTCATTGCCATTTCCTTTTTTCCTCCCCTTCTGGAATACCCATGACTCAGATATTTGAATGCTTAAGGGTGTCAGTTATCTCTCTTAGATTTTCTTCAATTTTTTTGATTCTTTTTTCCTTTTTCTGGTCTGCCTGTGTTGATTCAACCAACCCATCTTTAAGGTCAGAAATTCTCTCTTCTGCTTGTTCTAGCCTGCTGGTTAGACTCTGTTGTAGTTTTTATTTCGATGGTGATGTACTTTCTTGATTTTTCATATTTCTGGTATCTTTCCTTTGGTGTTTAGTCACCACTCACACTTAAAATAAAATAAAATACAAGTCCTTGCTTTGGTCTATAAGGCTCTATGGGCATTCAAGTGTTTGATTATATACTAGCATCTTGAATCTGCAATGACTTGCTTAAGATTGGGAAGTCTCCTTGAATTTGAGATCAGCTGGCTGGGAGATGTTAGACCATGGCTAGGAAATAAACACAGCTGTAGAAATGCAGTCAAATCACAATATCAGGGGAGCATGGCAGATTGTGTCCAAAGTTGGCTAATCTCAATATCCTTAGGGGGTCTGTGTGAGAGGAGGGTATTGTAACAGCGTTCTCAAGTGGTGAGAATACTCTTCAGGGTGGTGGTTCCAGGGTCCAGCCTCCCTGTGAAAGCTAGAGAATCATCCAGGTTCAGAATAGAACTCTAGTCCAGGAGGGAACTGGTCTTCATTCTGGAAACCAATGGTTTGGGAATAAGGAGGAGGAAGGAAGGCTTCAGCTTCATGGACTGAAGTATACCCAGGGCAGAATGACTCCTTGTGGGCCCATCTGCTGGGGGCTTGCAGGGGCAGCAGGGTTCCTCAGGGCTGACGTTCACTCAGGGGTAGGCAGAGAAAAGACTGTGTATGATGGTTTCCAGCACCTGCAGCTTGTGTGGGTCTGGGCAGTGGGGGGCCTCCAGGATCCAGGCTTGTTCTGAGGCTTGGGTCATCATCTTTCCCTCTGAGGGGGGTTCCATTTGCCTCTCACATTTCTTTCCCTGCTGACTGTGCTGCCACACTATTCAACCAATACTTGACATCGGGGAGAACATCTCCACCTGAGAAGATATTTTTAAATCAAAGACTCTATTGAATTGTAACTGTGTCCATTTGCCTCTCACATTTCTTTCCCTGCTGACTGTGCTGCCACACTATTCAACCAATACTTGACATCAGGGAGAACATCTCCACCTGAGAAGATATTTTTAAATCAAAGACTCTATTGAATTGTAACTGTCTCTTCATCCACTCATTGTGCTGGTCTTCACAGAGGAATCTCTATTTTGTTTTTGTTTTATTTTATTTTATTTATCTTACTTAATTATATTTTTTGGCTAAGGCCACATTGCTGCTCCCGTGTTCAGTGTCTGGTGAAGGTGTTTGGTAAGCCATTGTTTGTCACAACAGAGTCTGTGTATTTCCCTGAGTGTAATGTGATCTTTTCTTAAAGCTTCTTCTGGTTGGCCTACAGAATCACCTCTTTGCATTTCTGTTATTTCTTTTTTATTTCTTTCATAAGCAACACTATCCTTTTAAAAATCCTCTAGTTGTCTTTAGGATTTTCCCCCAGCACCCTTATTTGTTTATAGCCACCCCAGTTTTTTCTTTCAATTTTTTTTTCTTGCTGGATTATAGGAATGCTTCCTCTGCATTTTGATTCTCTGTTTTCTGCTTAAAAAGAAACTAAACTTTCAAAAAAACACTAAGGTACCTAAGGATATTTCTTTTCAACATATAATTTCTTGGTGGAAAGTAAGGCATAAGTATTCCCCGGAAAGGTGCTTTGGCTATGCTTCAAGAGAGAGATTCTATTGTTATGGAGGCTGGGCTCTGAGGTGAGCATAGCAGGAGGTGAAAGACCAGGCAGCTTGTCTTTGAGAAATGAGAATTTAAATGCCTTGAGGAGTCTTTGGGGGCTAACTAACAAGAGAAGGAAAGTTGTGGGTTTCCTTCCACAGGCAGGCATGGAGCAGTGGCTACACTGAGTGTCATTTGGACCCGGACAAGCAGATACTCTCATCTCCCCCACCTTTCTTGCCCCCATATTCAGCATATAAAGACTTGGAAGTATAAGTAAGAATGATGTAGAGGAATAGTGAGTTTTCTGAGGTCAGAGATAGTAGGTCTTAAGGAGATGAGAATCAGCTCTGCCGTCTCTGGCAAGTCTTGATAATGCTATTATTTAACAATGGTAGCTAATGTGCAGCACTGTCCAATAGAATTTTCGGCAATGATGGAAATATTCTGTCTGTCCTCTTCTTCAATAAGCCAGGCTTTAGCCACAAGTGGTATTTGAGTACTTAAAACGTGGCTAGTGTGACTGAATAATTGTAAATTTCACTTAGTTTTAATTAATTTCAGTAGCCACATGTGGCTGGGGGCTACCATATTGGACAGTGTGGGATAATAGGATAGTGCAGTGCCCAGAACAGGAAGGTCATCATCAAGTGTTCACTGACTGATAGAACAAATGAGAGAACAAATGAAAAATAATGAAAACAATGAATAAATGAGTATCTATATATTTGCCTAGCAAGGTTTCTATGAGGATCAAGGGGGTTGACAAATATCTAAGAACTTTAACAAAGACCTGCCATTCTAGAGCAAACTACTGTTTGGAAATGAGATACTATTTGAAAGTTCACACTTACGTGAATTTTACTTAAATTATTCATGGATGAAAGTTCATCAAAAATGTAACATAGACTTTATTTGTTATCCTCTTAAAACTTAACTTCTCTTCGATTTCAGTTATTTTTTCAGTCAAGCAAGGGAATATAAGCAGAATGAACTTCAAGTATCATTAAGAACATCAACTGCTTGAGAATAGCTGTGTGCCTCATGTCAGTTCTTCTTACCACGTTACCAGCCTACATTTCTCTTGTCATCACACTTAACTTGAAAGCTTCTCACCCTCCCTTCCCTTCTAGATTTTTGTTTATAGTATCATATCCTCTAAACAACCAAGTAAATAAGCTGTTAAGATCTATATGCCAGTGAGTGTTGGGAAGGCTTCAACTTCCAACACTGAGCAGCCAGGGAGGAAGAAATATGGTTTTGTATCCAGTGGGAATAGATGAGAAGAGAGCAGGAAGGAACTCCTGTAACAGCTAATTGAGAAGTTGTCTGCTCTCATTGCTGGGCTAAGGCATTATCCAGAAGGCAAAGTATTGCCTTTCATATGGTTGTGTTTTATTGTTTTTTGTTTGTTTGCTTGTTTGGTTTTTTTATTTCTAGGCACAATCTAAGTTAAGTTCTTTCTAGTCATGGGAATCTTATGCTTTTTATTGACTGCCTCTTGCAAAGGGATGAAGTGATGATTAGTGAAAAAACCAGACGAGACAGTAAACAACTTCAGCCCTGTTCCTGGCTTAGACAGAAAGTTCTGTTTGACTTTGAACTCGGGGCATGCATATCTCATTCATTCTGCTACTTTATTTTGTGGTTAAAAATTAAATAATTCACTAAATATTGCCTAAAATCTTGTTTTACTCACAAGAATTGCATCCTGTAGGTTTTTCAGGAAAGGTTCTGACTGATGCATGAGAAAGTACAAGCATGGTCAATACTGGCCATTAGCCTGCAGGCTTTGTGTTAGCCAGGACAGTGTAGGCCCGGCCCCTAGGACAGAGAAGGGTGTGGATTAGAACTTGATAGGTAATTGTTGAAAGACTAGTGAATGAGTGATGAGTGAATGAACAAATGTGTATGAAAGAGTTAGCAGTGCACATGTCTTGCCACTAGATTTTCATGAGATTAGGTGCATATTGGTTCTTAGTCTGGGTAATTTTTGCTGACCTTACTTGATTGCCTGGGAAGGCTTTCCCTGGCACACTCAGGTACAGCTGTCTGTTCAAATATGATCCAACAGCAGTCTGGCTTGTCAAACCCCAGAAGCTGGTAGACTTGGTCTTTTTCACATCTTTAAGCAACATGAAATGAATATTACAGAGAGTTTCTCTGAACCACCTGCTGGCAGTGACTATTCCCCTAGAGCCAGCTGAGTTAGAGACATCCACAAGATCCGGTTTGGTTTTTCTGATTTAGTTGGCAATTTTACTAAATAGCTGGAGGGGGCTTGCCTTCATCTCTGTGGAAGAATCTGGCTAAGTCTTACATAAAAAAGAGTCCAGATGGTAGTTACTCTGGGGCACTTGGGCTTAGTTGGGCTGGCTGTTGGACTCTCATTTCCTTGGGGTCTCATAGGAAGAGCTGCAGTGAATGGACAGGCTAGGCCCATAGTGCTGATAGCTGGCCCTAGGACCAGGACAGCCTAGAGGAGTGTAGTCACTGCACTGTTCTTGCACAGGGTCCCTGGTTGATGGCGGGCAAAGAGCCCTGGTCTTGGATGAGGTCACATTCACACTGTTGCCTGATCCCTAAGGAGTCAGAAAGAAATAGAGGTAGGTGTTTTTATTTTTGTTCTTTGAGGGATGTAGTTTCATGAAAGCAACTGAAAAATCAAATGAAATGAAATAATTTTCACACCAGGAGCACAATAAAAGACCTTGAAGGAATGGCCATTTTGCTTGGACTTCAGAAAACCACTCTAATGTTGGGGGAGGGGGACACTTCTCCTATCTCTCTTCTCTCATTTCCACCCCAATCTTGTACTTTGCAAATTTGGAAGGAGTCCAGACCATATAAGAACCAATGTAACCACAGCATCAAGGGCTTCACAGGAGGAGAGGTCCACAGCAGTGGTGATCAACAAACGAAATCAATGAATCGTGGGCCTGCCAGAACACAGGCCACAGCGCAGAGGAGAGACACAACCAGCACCATCAGAGGGGAACCTCCACCCTTCAGGGAGAACACATGTGCTTTCCAGAGGCCCAGAGATGGTCCCAGAGAAGCTCAGGCTCCAATCCAGGTGCCTCAGTGTGTGTCCCCCTCTTCCATCTTAACTTTCTGGACTTTTGAGTTCTGAGAGGCTGACTTATATGTAATTACTCATTCATGTGGCTGCATTGTCACCTGCATAGAAGTAAGCATCTCATTTTGAATTTGTCCTGATGCTTTTAGGAGAGACAGAGAATGAGATGAAAGGAAAAAAAGACATGCCATCACTTACTGCCCTGAGGAGTACCAGTCATGTCACAGAAGCTGTAGGTACCATGTTGACAGAAGTACCAGAAATGTCAATTCTAGGAAAGAAGATTGGATAGAAAACTTCACTGAAGGCTTTGATGAGACCTAGATTCATATCAACTGTTATTAGAGAAGGACTCCTTCACAAAGCTATGCCATGGTGCTCCTGAGGAGCATATCATATGGGAACGCAGACCTGAATATTCATTAGAGTATACTACCACGTGTTTTATTCATGGCTGAATATAAAAATCCACAAATGCCCACAAAGAAATCTTTCCATAAGATGTACCCAAAGCAGGTAGAGGTCTTATACAAACGTTTTGAGAAAAGGATAAGGGCATAAGATGCCAAGAGTTGATTGAAGGACAATGCTTGACCCACATATGAAGAAGTCACACTTGACTAGTTGCAAGCTAATGAATGAAATGAAAAAAGCAAACCAACCAAACAGAAAACCCAAAGCATTTAAATGTATGCACACATGAAAACATGCACGTGTGCATACACTCACACTGGTTGACCCAAAGATCTGTTAGTTTTCTTATCAGAAAACCTTAACTAACCCATCCATAACATTCAGATGACAAAACTGATGTAGGAGAAACTGATTTTATGTATCTGATGTCAGAAATGAATTGAGTACTGAATAGTCACCCAGGTGTTGGCATTGCAGACAGGTTTTTGGAATATGAAATATATGTGTCCTCAAACCAAGTAAGAATACTAAACCTTCGGGACAAGAGGTCCTCACATCTCAAAATCATCATTTGCTCATGTTGACTAAAGAGTTCCATAAAAGCCAAGAATGATGCTTTTGAGACAAAAAGTAGTAAAGCAGCCGAGGATTCTCTTACAAAAATGCACCAAAGAATTGCCTGGGAGCTTGTTTAAATTGCAGATTCCTGGGCCTCGCCAAGAGAGATTGAGATTCACTAGGCTTTAAACAGGGCTTGGGAATTTCATCTTTTAACAAGTCCTCAGATAATTTTGGACCATATTCTGAGGAACAGAATTGACTTACAGCCACTACCACACTCATGGAAAATGTTGCTTTAGCCATTATTTATTTATTTAGTAAAAACTGATTAATCAAAACCTTGCACTTGCCAGATGCTGTGCCAGGGATACAGAGATAAATATTACATAGTTTCTGCCCTCAAGAAGTTTAGAGTTGAGTAGGTCTTCAAAGTCTCAGACGACAATTCGGCTGTTGCTACCTCTCATTCTATATCAAATATTATTAATACCATAACAAACTAGACTGAAGGCAGACACATTTCCCATTTGCACTCATGGAGTTTTAATTTGTGGAGGTGGTTGAGTGACAATATAGAAAAGCTCATGACATGGAAAGACTATTTTTATTACTTACATTCCCAAGAGGAGGGAGCAGGCCACACTATTCAGGGCCACTTGGGGGAACACCAGGGTTTCTCAGGAGGAAGGAAGGGGTGAGGGCTTAGTCTTAGGCCAAAGCCTTTCTTTATGGGGTTTCCATGGGAAAGGCAAGGCAGGGCAGAGTAAGCAGTTTAGGACTGCCTAGTCTGAATAATTCTGGTGGGCTTTGGGCTATAGGGGTGTCTCTAGATGCCTGGTACCTGGCGCTGGAATGATCCAGGGCATGGGAAATGTTGGCTCAGTGTGTGAGAGTTAGGTAACGGGGGCGGTTGGCTTGTACAGGAGAGGTGTGCTCCCAGGTGAGTTGTTTACTACCTTCGGGAATTAACTTGTCCTAGGAAGGGAAGTCTCTCCCTGGCTATGTAAAACCCTCAAAAGCCAAAACACCAGAACAAAGAAAATGAGAAAATGTAGTTCATATAATTGGTCCTGTGATGAAGGGATTCCAAATAGACAAATACAGAATCTAAGAAAATACAGAACAATACATCATTCTCTGATCTGGTTTATTATATGAAAATAGACTAAGAAAGGGTAAAAGTAATGTTATTTGGCATAAAAGAATTGAATGTGAACACTGTATGACATAACCTGTAATTCATATCCATCATATAGTATAGTGTTTTTCCAAAATAAATTTGGTAATTCAGAGATTAATGTATCTTACTATTTATACTAGAATCCAATTTTCAAATACCTGGGTTCTATCACATCTCCTTGGGTCCTTTCTCAAGTAGAAAACTAAAATTGTTGCCTGGAATGAGAAATTGAGACCAACGACCTACCACTCACTGGAGGGAATTAGTGTCTATATCCTACAAAACAGAGGTTCTGACTAACCTAGATGGAATCTGATAATCCAGGTGGTTTATGAAACATACTAAGCTATTTGTGTGGGTAGGCTTAAAACCTCATTGTAGTGGATTAAATTATGATTTGCATGTGAAAAGGACATGAGTTTTGGGGGCTGGGGTGGAATACAGAGGATTGAATTATGTCCCCCCCAAACTCCCTGAAGCTTGAATTCTGTCCTGCAAGTTTTATGTATTAGAAACTTAGCCCCCACTGTGACTGTTAAGAGGGTGGGAAATCCTATTATGCTAATTGAAAGGTAGAGCCTTGAAGAGGTGATTAGATTGTAGGACCATGCCATAGTGAATAGATTAATAATAGGGGTCAGGGGCGTGTTTCTGAGGGCTTTAAAAGGAGAGTGAATAAGCCAGCCCCATGGCTCACTCGGGGGAGAGTGCGGTGCTGGGAGCGCAGCGGTGCTCCCGCTGCGGGTTCAGATCCTATATAGGGATGACCAGTGCACTCACTGGCTGAGCGTGGTGTGGACAACACCAAGCCAAGGGTTGTGATCCCCTTACTGGTCACAAAAAAAAAAAAAAAAAAAAAAAATGGTGGTCAGGGGCGTGGTTCTGAGGGCTTTAAAAGAAGAGAGTCTGTCTTTCTCTCCCTCTGCTCTCTCTGCTTCCAACATCTTGCAATGTGAGACCCCTGGGCCACTGTCACCATCACCAGATGGACTTTGAACTTCCTAGCCTTAGAAACTGTAAGCAATAAATTTCATTTTCTTTATAAATCACCCAGTTCCGAGTATATTGTTATAAGCAATGGAAATGGACTAATACACTCATCTTGGTGGCATAGAAAATATTATTCTCCATTTTGGGACTGTGGAATCCATGGCACAGATTATTTTACGTGATCTTTTAAGATCACACTGAAAATTAGTTTCAAAGCCAGGAGGTGAATTTTTATTCTTGTGCACTCTCCATTAAGAATTTGCTGTAGACATTCTCCATTTTGGGACTGTGGAATCCATGGCACAGATTATTTTACGTGATCTTTTAAGATCACACTGAAAATTATTTTCAAAGCCAGGAGGTGAATTTTTATTCTTGTGCACTCTCCATTAAGAATTTGCTGTAGACAATCCCCAACTTATGATTGTTCTCCTTAGAATTTTTTGGCTTCACCATGGTATGAAAGCAATACACATTCAGTAGAAACCATGCTTCAAGTGTCCATACAACCCTTCTGTTTTTCAGTTTCAGTACAGTATTCAACAAATTACATGAAATATTCAACACTTTATTATAAAATAGGCTTTGTGTTAGATGATCTTGCCCAACTGTAGGCTAGTATAAGTGTTCTGAACATGTTTAAGGTAGGCTAGGCTGAGCTATGATGTTTGGTAGGATAGGTGCGTTAAATGTATTTCCAACTTACAATATTTTCAGCTTATGATGGGTTTATAAGGGTGTAACACCGTCATGAGTCGAGGAGCATCTGTATAATGTTCTTTATATTTTCACTTGAATTTGTTTCCTGGGGGAAGGAGGAATGACTAAGATATATGTCTATGAAAGAATGAATATTGATGATACATTATGTAAGGCTCAATGCAAGTCGTGAATTCACCAGATGCTTGGAAAGTCAGCAGCTTCTCCATGATGCATTTCCTTGGCCTAAGCTTGGATGTTTTCCAGTAAGCAGTTGCAAAAGCAAGTGGAAGGACCTCGTGTAAGTGTTGTGTGTGCATGTGCATTTGTGTGTGTGTAAACTCCAACTTGCATAAATGAGGAATGTGTGAGCAACTTTCAAATCTTTTAACTGAATGATGAGCTTGGATTTTACAGGAAATCAAATTAGAAGCTGAAAAAACCCTGAATCCTTACTAAGCAAGCTGGCTTCTAGGCAATCACTTTTACAGGAACCAGGTCCTTACTGCTAAGTTTGCTTAGCAACACGTTTTCTTGATGACGGTTCTCAAAGCAGAGGGAAGTGAATAGAGGTTTGATTAACCACAGGCCATAATGGCTATATCAGTTTCTTTTGTAAGTGAAAGATTGTCTTTGCATATTCATAAGGGGGTGTCTAAGCAGCACCGCTGGAGCTGTCAATGCCTCTAAGCTGTGTTGGATTAGTAAGTGTATGGGAGGCCTCCCAATGGGTGGCCCTGGGGACATTTTTTCACAATCAAGGAATTCAGATTGTACAGAATTTACTCACTGTAAAAGTTGTTAGGCATGGAAGGAGGTTATAGAATTTATTTTTCCCATAGATCTTTCAGAACAGGACAGAAACTCACTGAATAGGTTGGATTCAATACAATCCTAAAGCCTTTGAAATTAACTATTACTAGGATGGAAGGGCTAAAGGAAATGTAGAAACTGAGAAGCATGAAAGTCAATCCAATTATCTCAGCAGCTGGGGGTGGGGGCTAGTATATTAATTGAACATTGTGTGGGATTAAGGATATATTTGGGGATAATACAGATTTTCCTAATAATGTCCTACTGTAATAAGTTCGGCTATTACAGACCTACCCTGTTAAAAATGTATTGATACCAAAGTCCTCTGAATTAGGAAAATAAATGTAAGGCTTATTATTATTCATACCAGTGTCAAACACTTGTTAAAGATACTTTCATTTCATTTTTATCATTTTTTTAAAATTTAAAGTTACTTTAAAATGCATTATCTCATTTTATCCTCCAAAAAGGTTTAAATAAATGATGAGGATATGGGATAAATTATCTACCTCCTGTCTTAGAATTATTGACATAGCTAAGATTACAACCCATTGCTCTTCCCACTAACCCACATTGCTTCCTTCCAAAAACTTCTAATCATGGCATTGTCTAATTCTGCAGTTTTATAAAAGCTTTATTATGTCAAAGACTATTGCATTCTAGAGATTTGAATCCAGTTCATCACAGCTATCTGTCTAAGAGTAAATCAGAAAAGAATTTCAGTACCACGGGTTCTACTCCAGCCTACATTTCATGAAATCTAGGAGAAAGGAACACATTCACACACATTTTGCAAGGGATAAATGTGAGGGTAAGAATTAGACTCTCACAGCAGCGTTAAAACAATTCTTACTCGAGATGCAGACTTAGCTTAGTGAATACACATGCTGAGCATTAAAGGCTTTTCGGAGAGTTGCTTTTGCCTGTGAGCTCCTAAAGACCATTTTTTGATCCCTAAATTCAGCTTACAGGAACCTTTAAACAAATGTGTGCTGCATTATTCTCATTATTCAATTATGACAGTCTTTCCCCCAGCATTTTAATTAGCACTCATTTACTGAGAATTAAACTGTCATTTTAGTTGAACTCAAAGGAGTACCCCAGGGACATGCATTCCACAAGATAATAAAAGCACCATATAATTCTGATGCTACAACAATTTAGACTGAAGCCACGACAGGGTTTTTCTGTCAGCCATTTCGGATCGAACTTAATCATTGCTGCTTAATGTTGGGGGGGGCATCATGATTCTATACTTGAAGATTCGATGCCTAATCCTGTTGAATCAAGAAAATCTGCTCTTTGATTTCTACCTGATGCTCTTAGAAAAGTCAAAAGGAAAGATCAGCATACCAGTGTTAGACATTGGCTTCCAACCCTGGTTCTGCCATGGTTGCTGTTTCCCAGGTAGTATGGGCCCTGTTTTCCCACAGGTGCAATGGGTACTGTGGTGACTGGTTGCCAGCTGCTTTCCAGACCCGCCCCTACCTCCTCAGGCAATCACCTTTTCTTAGCATCTATGACACAAAATACTTCATGTCTGAGTTTAGCAGGAAACTCTAACAGGACTATAACCTGGAGAAGGACTGTAGAATTTTTCATTGATACCCCTGAAAATGCCATTACCTTTCATTTTGGGGATTTCAAGGTGGAACCAGTGGTTTTTTAGCCTACTTGAAATGTATAAAACCTTGGTTCATCTTATGTAGTTTCAGTTTCTACTCTGTCAGCCAAGTGGTTCAGCGATTTTGTAAAACGGAATGTCCTTAGTTGGTTAAAACAAGCATAAAGTCACAGGACCACAGAACTTTAGAAGAGACACAACTCTAGCAATCCAATAGTGTCCAGTGTCCCCATTTTAAATCGAAAAGACTGAGGGTTAGAGAAATTAGATGACTTCCCCAGGGCTAAATAACTGAATTTGTGGGAAGTGAAAACTAGAACGTAAGTATCCTGGTACAAACACACACGCACATGCATGCACATGCACGCACATATATATTTCATTCCCTTATACCTGTGAGGCCATATATTGTAGCGGGGAGGAGCAGGAACTCTGGAGTCCAAATGCCCCGGGTGTGAATTCTGGTTCCAACACTTCCTACTGAGCAATTAAGAAAATACCCTAACTTTTGTGAGGCAGGTTGAGTATCCCGTATCTGAAATGCTTGGGACCAGAAGTGTTTCAGTTTTCATACATACATATATATTTTTTTATTTTGGAGTATTTGCAGATACTAATATGAAGATCCAAAATTCAAAATGATCCAATGAGCATTTCCTTTGGGCATCATGTTGGCACTCAAAAAGTTTCAGATTTTTGAGCATTTTAGATTTTGAATTTTCAGAGTAGGGATGCTCAGCCTGTAGTAATTCTCAGTGTCTAACACATAGTAAGAGCTCAAAATGTTACCTGTTGTTATTACTGTATCTCCCTGTTTTCCATGAGTCCTTAGAGGCACAGTAGAGTAGCAAGGAGCCATTTGTGTTTTGTCTGCCTCCCGGCCCTTATCTTCTGCCACACCGAGTGCCACCTCTTTGTGCTTTGTGTCTGCACCTCGCAACAACCATGCAAGGTAGGTGATATCAATCCATCTTTAAGATGAAGAAGTGGGCACAGAGAAATAATTTGTCCAAGGTCCCATAACCAACAAGTTAGGCTTAGAACCCAGTTCTCTTTGATTACAAAATCTGGACAGCTTCCGTATACCTCTTTGTGCTTTGTGTCTGCACCTCGCAAAAACCATGCAAGGTAGGTGATATCAATCCATCTTTAAGATGAAGAAGTGGGCACAGAGAAATAATTTGTCCAAGGTCCCATAGCCAACAAGTTAGGCTTAGAACCCAGTTCTCTTTGATTACAAAATCTGGACAGCTTCCGTATATGCCATGTTGATATCACTTATAGTTCTAATTCCAGACCTTTCCGATGCTGGCTACTGTCTTGGGGTTTTATTTTTGAGGGCGAGGGGTACGGGGGAGGTGTGCATCCTTCAAAACATGTTTTGAAAATACATTCTACTGTTGTCTGCTGAGATGGCTTAACCTCTAAACCTTTTCATCTTTTGCAATATTCATCTTTCCTTGCCTCAGCTTCCCTGAAAGTCAGTTAGGTGTAGAAAAAGTTTAGAAGTCCTATGAGATGAAAGGGTGGATTTGTAATACAAGTAAAGAGCATCTTTCACTTTTCTATTTTTTCTTGAGGCTTTAACAAGACAGAAGCAAAGAGAAACCTTCTTTGAAAAATAGACAGGAATGACTGGCCTGATAGAGGAAAAAGTAAGAAAATTCATTTTTTGCTTCTCACAAAATTCTCCAGGAACATTTGCTCTGCCCTCATTGATGGTCTGCCTCATTGATGTTCCCTGCAGAGAAATAGGCTGAAGTCCAGATCTCTTACAAGAGTTTCAGTTAGATCCTTGTTTCCTTTTAGTTCAAGTGAGTTCTCTTCCTCTTGTGTGTGATTTTGAATTTTCTTGGCAAAGCTAAGAAGGGAAAAACCCTCCCTGAACAGATGAGCATGTCTCCTGCTCATATCGATTGGAGAAGAGGCGCTTCTGCCGCTTGCTTTCATCAGGATCACACAGTTCCGACGTCTGCCCTGCAAATGCGGAACTGCAGGGAGCAGCAAGGACTGAACAATGGTCTCTCAGAAGCCAGTGTGAAGCAGGCACTGGCAAGTTCTTCTCTTGAACATAGTGAAAAAATAACAATCGATCCATCAGCCAATAAACACTTACACGTTTGAGGGGCCAGAGAAGCATCAATGAACAAAATGGCATCTTTGCCCTTAGGAGTTTGTTTGCCTCTTAGAGGAACAGTAGAAAACACATACATAGACCAAAGATCAGATAAGAAGGTAGTAATTCTATGGCATATTAAATGATAAGTTGTAGTTCAGTAAATGCTTTGCTATGTGTTATCTCACTTAATCCTCACAGAGACCTGCTGTGGTTTCCTAGGGAGACACTAGGTGGCATATTAAATGATAAGTTGTAGTTCAGTAAATGCTTTCCTATGTGTTATCTCACTTAATCCTCACAGAGACCTGCTGTGGTTTCCTAGGGAGACACTAGGAGCTGGGGTGGGAGACACATTCTCTCTGCCTCTCTTTTCAGCTGCATTCAGCATTGGTGCCCTGCCTTGAATCACCCTTCCTTCCTGTCCTGAACATGAGTCTCCACCTCTGTTTGAGCTCTGGGTCATCCTCTTCCTTCAATCATCATTCTCTCCCCTGGTGAGCTCATCCAACCCGATGACTTTACATGTCATTGCTGCAATGATGCTCCCCCATTATATCTTCATCCCTGTCCTCTCGTCTGAGCTCCAGGTTCATATATTTAACTATGTAACTAACTATAGATGGTGTCTTTAACTAGATGCCTCATAGAAATCTCAGTGTTTAGATGTCCAGCACAGAACCCTTGATTTTCTCCTGCTCCCAAACTCTTTTTCGTTACACCCAACTTTCATCCCTCCTGGTCTTAACCCAGAAGAAAAAGGGCACCATCTCCTGCTCATGGGCTCAGGCAAGAAGCTTATGAGTTACCACTCATTTCTGCTCTTCCATCATTTCCCCTATCCAGTCTTTGAGCGAGTGCTGCTGATTCTACATCTGCAGTGTACCTTGAACTGTTTTCTCCTCCTCATCTCCTCTTGCCTCCATCCCAACCCGTGTCACATCATCTACTGCCCATGTTACTGCAGTGGCCACCAAATCATCTCCCCGCAGCCATTCTGCCTTCCCACCCCACCCTGACCAACCATTTGCCGGAGTCATCTTTATTTATTTATTTATTTGTCTTTTTTGTGACTGGTAAGGGGATCGCAACCCTTGGTGTGGTGTCGTCCACACCGCGCTAAGCCAGTGAGCGCACCGGCCAGTCCTATATAGGATTCGAACCCGCGGCGGGAGCGTCCCTGCGCTCCCAGCGCTGCGCTCTTCCGAGTGCGCCACGGGCTCGGCCCTGCCGGAGTCATCTCTAAAAAACAAAACAAAACAAAACAAAACAAAACCAAGCCAGTTCATGTCTTTCCCCTGCTTAGATCATTTAATGACTTGCAATTCTACTGAGAAAACATTTAAACTTCTTACCCTGCCTTAAACACCACGTGGGATCTGGCTCCTACCCATCTGCTTAACTCTCATCCTCATTCCACGTTCCCACTCCCCTCATCACGATTGCTCAGCCCTCCCTGGATTTCTGGCAGTTTCTAGAACATTCCATACTTTTTCCCACTTCAGGAACTTTGCACCTGCTGTTTTCTTTCCCTGTCTGGCTCTCAGCCTGGCTGCTCCTCATTTTTTTGTGCTTCATTTTAAATTTAACATTCTTGGAGAGGCCTTCTGGGCTACTCTCTCCCCTTTACCTTCTCTGTCACCACATCTGGTTGATTTTCTTCTTCTGGACTTACTTTTGCCTAAAAACACTTAAACTTGTAAGTGTATGCGTAGCCCATGTGTTTCAGGCCAGTTTCCCAAATTTCTCTGCTTTGGGTTAGATGCTAAGTCATCTACTTGCCCTTATTGTACCCATAACTTCCATAATAGCCTCTCCTGGAATCCCGTCTCACCCAGATTTTGAACAAAGGTAATTGATTTATTCAAATCACATAGAGGCAAGCTTTCTGTTTGACAATAAAAGCTCTCTTTGCACTTTTCTTCAGCCTTGGTGACAGTGGTAGACAGTGGGTAGGTGAGTTTCAGAGTAAGTGATAAAGAATATGTCTGATGACTGCCTGTGATTGATGCTTTTTGCCTAAGTGAATTCCAAAGCTATCGATCGGTGATTTGGGATTGGCTACTATCTGTGTCTCTTTTCACTCTCATTCGTACAATGTAAAGAAAACTCTGCTCACCCTCATGTAGACACACTATAAGGACTAATGAAGTCTCTGAGCCAGCGAGGCACACTTGCTACCACTCCGAGCAATTCATTCTGGTTTTATTCCACAATGATTTTAAACTCACCAGAGGCAGCTTCTCAGAACAAACATGTTGTAAGGTACTTGCTTTCTTTGCTCACTCATAACATTGTCATCCTTGTTAGGTGCCCACTTCAGAGTAACCTTTACCGGAGGGAAAATGAATAGGACAAAGGAAGAAAGACATGACACCAAAAGAGGCTGGTTGGGTCAGAGTGCAGGAGAGGCCAGTATGAACAATCTCTGCTCCCGCCTGTTTTAATTATCTCCCAGCGTAGTTCAAGGCTAGCTTCCCTCTGGCTGTCATGAGTTGTGGCTTCAGCTCATGGTATTTGAGTACATTGAAATTTTTTTTTTCCTTTTTGTCTTTTTTTGTGACCAGTAACGGGATTGCAACCCTCGGTGTCGCGCCCGTACCGCGCTCAACCAGTGAGCAGACAGGTCTGTATATGGGATCCGAACCCCTCTACCGAGTGCGCCACCGGGCCGGCCCCGAGTACATTGAAATTTAACACCCTCAAACAGTGAGCAGACCGGTCTGTATATGGAATCCGAACCCCTCTACCGAGTGCGCCACCGGGCCGGCCCCGAGTACATTGAAATTTAACACCACCAACATGGTAATGATGCTCTGTACCACACACTAATTAATGCCAGCCAATGGCAGCCATATGAACCTTACGGGAAAGAGATGATGCCTGAGAGGGAAAGGCAAAGTAGCAAGGGGGGAGTAAGGGAGAGCGAGAAACCCAAACTCTGCACAAGGAGCAGAATGCGCAAATACCGGCCACTGTCTGTTCTCCTGTCCTTGCAGCTCTTAGGAGATTTTGCCACTCTAGCTTCGCTTCTTCAGAGTGAGAGCAAATGATGTGGTTCACTTGGGAATTGACTTAAAAATAAACACACAAGAAAGCTGCATTCCTTAGGGAGGAAAACCAGGCCTAGAATAGGAATCCAGTGAAAAACCTACTCTTCACCCAGATCATTTTTCACATAACCACTTAAAATTTGATGCTCAACAATAATTAATGAATTGATAATTAATCTGAAATTGAAAATCAACTCCCAGTGATTTTTCTCAAGAAAAAGGCTTCTACTGGCTATGCCAGGAAAGTTGTTGCATCGACTTGACTGATAAGTGGAGACAAAGTCGGGGTTGACGTCATCTCTGTTGATTCTCTCCACCTCTACCCGTTCCCAGCAGATCACAATAGATGGCACCATCCCAATCACTTCCTTAAGCTGAAACCCTAGGAGTCATCCTTGATCCTCACTTTTGATCCATCAGAGGTCCTGTCCAACTGCCTGCATGACAATGGCATTCATCCACTGTCCATCTCTGCCCCACCTGGGTCCAAGCCAATGTTCACTCTCCTGGACTACTGGACAGGGCTCCTGACTAGCCTCCCATCCACTCATGCCTTTCTACCTCCCATCATCCTTGTAGCAACAGAACATGGTTTTTTTTTTTTTTTCCTTTTTGTCTTTTTTACTGACCAGTAACGGGATCGCAACCCTCGGTGTTGTGCCCGCACCATGCTCAGCCAGTGAGCGGGAACCGCTCTCCACATGGGATCCGAACCCTCAGCAGGAGCGCCGCCGCGCTCCCAAGCAGCGCACTCTCCAGTGCACCACCGGACTGGCCTAGAACATGGTTTTTAATGTCAATCAGTTCATGTCACTCTCTTGCTTCACACTCTATGATTGTTTCCCATTACATTTAGAAAAACATCCAAACCCCTCGCTCTGGTCTATGTGCCCTTGAATGATTTAGCCCCAGCTAATTTTTCTGACCTCACCTTGTACCCCTCTCCACTTTGCTCATGATCCCACAGCCACACCAGCCTTCTTTCTGTTTCTTGACTATGCTAAGGTCATTCCCTCCTTAAGGCTTTTGTACTAGCCATTCTCTCTGGAATGCTCTTCCCTGAGACACCCTCCAGACTGACTTCTCATTATTCAGGACTCAGCCTCAAATGTCACCTTCTCAGAGAGACTTTCACCCTCTACCACCTTGCACAGACACTGTCATCCAGAGTCATGATCACATTACCCTGTTTTGTTTTCATTGTGGCACTTTCCACTCTCTGAAATTATTTTATTATTTCTTGTTATTTTTGACTCTGTTCTCTAGAATGTGAGGCACACACAAGCTAAGAGATTGTCTTATTACACACTTTATTCTAAATGTCAGCAGCAATGCTGGTTGCATAGAAGGGCTCAGTAAGTAGTTGTTGAATGAATAAATGAATGAAAAGATGAAGCTCATCATCGTTTCCCTCCTATCATAGCAGCTATTGCTTTGCATGTATCAGGTGCATTACCTCAATTAATCCCCACAACAACTAAATGACAAAAACGTTACTCTTGCCAATTTACAGATGAGAAACCATGGCTCAGAAGGATGAGGCAACTTCCCCAAGGTCATAGCAAGTAGAGAATGAAACCAGTCTGTCCAACTCCAAAGCCCCTGTTTTTCCAACCTCACACTGTAGTTATATTATATGGATAACAGGCTTTGTGGGACATACTCTAAATCCATTTATTCATTCTATTTTTTTTGTCAGCTATTTATTCAGTATCCATCATGGGCTAAGCACTGTATGAGGTGTTGTAGATATCGCAGTGAACAAGGTAGGATCCTGGCTTTCATTTATCTTGCACTCCAATAATTATTTGGCTAATGCTCATAAAAATTATTCTGATTGTATTAGCCTGCTAGAGCTGCCATAACAAAGTACCACAGACTGGGTGGCATCAACAGCAGGAATTGATTTTCTCACAGTTCTGGACGCTTGTCTTAGACTGAGGTGCTGGCAAGGTTGGATTCCTGTGAGGTCTCTCTTTGGCTTGCAGACGGCTGCCCTCTTGCTGCCTCTTTATATAGTCGTCCCTCTGTACATCTGTACATCTGTGTCTCATCTTCCTCTTGTAAGGATACCAATTGAATTATGGACAATAAGGACACATATCAGATTATGGCCCCATCCTTAGGACTTCATTTAACCCTGACTACCTCTTTAAAGGCCCCATCTCCAAAGTCACATTGGGGATTAGGGCTTCAACATAGGAATTTGTGGAGAAGAGGGAGACACTATTCAGTACATAAAACTGAACATCCAAAAATATGAATTCTTTATTTAAAGACATGAATAAAAGCTGTTTCCAAGTGATTTAGTATTGACATTGTAAAAGTCCTAGATTGGATTCATTTATATCAGTATGTGATACCTATATTATTACAAAGCCCAAGACTATGTTTTATAAACAGCTACAGTCAGTTATTTCTGAGAAAGACCTGAAAAAAATCTTTCTTTTTTTTATTTTGTCAATATACAATGTAGTTGATTATTATGGCCCATCACCGAAACCTCCCTCCCTCCTCCCTCTCCCCCCTCCCACCCAAGAATGTCCTTTCCGTTTGCTTGTTGTAACAACTTCAAAAGATTGTAGTTGTTATATCTTCTTCTCCCCACCCCCATGAAAAAATCTTATTGTAGATAATAAGGGCACCAACACCCACAGAGTTCCCATAGCATGGCATGGTGACAGAGGAACATGTTTAATCTCTCTTGAATATAGCCAAGACTATTTCTACCATCCATGTCTTCATAAGTAGGTGACAGATTTATGCTCGTGTTGGATTTTCATACCATATCTTCCATGGAAAAAGCTTATAAAGAAGGTTCCAGAGGGATAGTGACTGGAGGTATGAGGCGTGTCCCAGCTGGATTTAGATGGAAAGTTGAACTGATTTTATAGAGCAGAGTGATCTAATAGTTGGCTAAGGCTGGACTATAGTTATGCCCTTTGCCTGGAATAACAACGTAGATGATTAAACCTAATATTAGAGGTTGCACTGAGAGGTCCCTGGGGAATAGTCATCATGAATAATCCGTAGTGTGCATAATCTACTTGTATTTCATAGAGACCTGATTGCTTACGTTAATTTGGGGAACTTGGAGCATTTCTGATTGGTTTTGGATTGGTGGAAAATGCTCCGTTCCTAACTGATCTAGCACAGGACACAAAGCTCAGAGGAACTAAGGTGACTGCCTAAGCAGAACAGAAACAACAGCAGCCATCGGTCCCTGGCCCTGCCATGGTTCCCCACTAGGGAAAACGCTGCTGATAACACTCCCTTGACAGGGTTCTTGGAGTTGACAAGGCTTCCAAAGTTTTGCTATGGCCCTGCCCTTTTATACAGTATTACCATTAGCATTCTGGAAGAATTTACATTCATTACAATTGCTTTCATTGAAGAAAATACACTTGCCAGATTCTCCTGGATCTTGAATCCAACTCAACCCCAGCCGGGTCACATTCTTACAGGACGGGGCAGAAGGAAGTCAGTGCTCAGATGTTCCTGGGTCAGGGAAAACCATGTCCTAGTAAAACTTTAGAAATATTCTGTGTGGCAAGAAATTGATGTGGAAACTAGCAATCTATCTGTTCCCTGTACCAGGACAGTGCTGCCTTTCCAGCATTTTCAGAACTGACTCCTCATGGTTCAGGTCAGCCAAGGTAAGTAAATTAGCCAGCCAAATTGTCCAACACCATGGCAAAGAAAATGTGCGGAGAGCATAGCACAATGAGGCACATGGGTTCTGGATTTGGGGGTCATAAATGCATATTAGGAGCTTCNTTTGCTTGTTGTAACAACTTCAAAAGATTGTAGTTGTTATATCTTCTTCTCCCCACCCCCATGAAAAAATCTTATTGTAGATAATAAGGGCACCAACACCCACAGAGTTCCCATAGCATGGCATGGTGACAGAGGAACACATTTAATCTCTCTTGAATATAGCCAAGACTATTTCTACCATCCATGTCTTCATAAGTAGGTGACAGATTTATGCTCGTGTTGGATTTTCATACCATATCTTCCATGGAAAAAGCTTATAAAGAAGGTTCCAGAGGGATAGTGACTGGAGGTATGAGGCGTGTCCCAGCTGGATTTAGATGGAAAGTTGAACTGATTTTATAGAGCAGAGTGATCTAATAGTTGGCTAAGGCTGGACTATAGTTATGCCCTTTGCCTTTATTTTTCACAACTGATTTTATAGAGCAGAGTGATCTAATAGTTGGCTAAGGCTGGACTATAGTTATGCCCTTTGCCTGGAATAACAACGTAGATGATTAAACCTAATATTAGAGGTTGCACTGAGAGGTCCCTGGGGAATAGTCATCATGAATAATCCGTAGTGTGCATAATCTACTTGTATTTCATAGAGACCTGATTGCTTACGTTAATTTGGGGAACTTGGAGCATTTCTGATTGGTTTTGGATTGGTGGAAAATGCTCCGTTCCTAACTGATCTAGCACAGGACACAAAGCTCAGAGGAACTAAGGTGACTGCCTAAGCAGAACAGAAACAACAGCAGCCATCGGTCCCTGGCCCTGCCATGGTTCCCCACTAGGGAAAACGCTGCTGATAACACTCTCTTGACAGGGTTCTTGGAGTTGACAAGGCTTCCAAAGTTTTGCTATGGCCCTGCCCTTTTATACAGTATTACCATTAGCATTCTGGAAGAATTTACATTCATTACAATTGCTTTCATTGAAGAAAATACACTTGCCAGATTCTCCTGGATCTTGAATCCAACTCAACCCCAGCCGGGTCACATTCTTACAGGACGGGGCAGAAGGAAGTCAGTGCTCAGATGTTCCTGGGTCAGGGAAAACCATGTCCTAGTAAAACTTTAGAAATATTCTGTGTGGCAAGAAATTGATGTGGAAACTAGCAATCTATCTGTTCCCTGTACCAGGACAGTGCTGCCTTTCCAGCATTTTCAGAACTGACTCCTCATGGTTCAGGTCAGCCAAGGTAAGTAAATTAGCCAGCCAAATTGTCCAACACCATGGCAAAGAAAATGTGCGGAGAGCATAGCACAATGAGGCACATGGGTTCTGGATTTGGGGGTCATAAATGCATATTAGGAGCTTCATACCAATTGCTATTGTCCCCTGACACATTTCCATTTTAAGGTTAAGTAGGTTTAATTACACTGCTCCTTTTCCCATCCTTGCTTCTTTTTGACACTACATAAGATATTTTAGGAACAGAGAAAGGTTAATGGGCCTATGATGAGGCCTGGAATTAACTTCCTTAATTAAGCCTCCAGAAGACATCTTTTTATTTCTTTTAATGATCTGTCTAGGTTAAAAAGGACCCAAAGCTTCTGTAGTTCCATGTGGGTCCTGCTTGTGTAAGACCTGCACAATTCATCACATGACCGAAGCTTTGTCTCAGATGATGTCCCAGATTCAGGCAACTGTTGTCACCAACAGTGGCGCAGAAGTTGACAGGCAATGGGAAGAAAAATATGATCAATGTTTATGGGTATGAACACCTAAGATCAACTTATTTTTATAGAGTAGATGATTGAATATGCAACTTCTCGAATTATATTCGTCTGATCAATGTTGTGACTTCTGAAAGTTCACCTTTATGGGTATGAACACTTAAGATCAACTTATTTTTATAGAGTAGATGATTGAATATGCAACTTCTCGAATTATATTCGTCAAATATTTGTAAATTACATTACCACGTAAATGTATCAGATAATCAGTGGACTGCAGTCTAAAATCCTGCCACGAATCTTCTCTAATACTCATGTTCATACTTCAAATTCCTAACTAATCTCTTATTAGTCAGGAATTTTTAATATGTGTTTTTCTTAGGTGGGTGCCAGCTAAACATTCATTTCTTCCCTCTTTCTTCAAATTGGATATCTTTGCAGAGTCATTATTTACAAGGTTTTGCAGAGCCCATTTCAACATGATCAGAATTTTTCTGTATTTAAGAGCACTCTTTGTATTCCTCATTCTCTTGGTTTACTTTATCAGTATCTCATTTACATATCCTGATAATATTGGAGAAGAATATATATGCTATTAGCATTCTTGCTCTCCCAAGATGATAATTTTATTAGTATTTTTTAATCAGCGATATGTATCAGAATCATCTTTTTAAATCCTGGCTTTAGTATGTATGTACATGCAGGTCATACTTGGGAGATTCTGATTTGGAGATACGGATTAGGGCAATAATATTTAATCTGTATCTGTATTTCTCTAAGTTCCCCAGAGAACATGCTATACGTCCCTATCTTATAACTACATTTCATGTGCCTAGAAATGCAGTTTGCTTTAGAACTCCAAGCTCTGTGCAGTAGATGGCTTCAGCTCCCACTTCTGCAAGTTGTCTGTCCAACCTGATCCTAGAACTGACTGAAAAGAGGAATAGTTAAGACGGCTTCTTCTGACATTGACCTCAACACTGAGAATGAAACAGAGAGCTGTTATTATCTGAACTATGCGAATGTGAGTGTAAGTGTGTGCAGTTCATTGAAAAGGCTCATTAGGGACCAATAAAATCCTGAATCTGGTGTTTCCATGGATTCTGCCTGCCAGGTAATAGAGCAGTGATGGTTTTTTTCTTGTTCTGTGTGGATACTTAAGTTTGTTAATGGACATCCTGTGTTGTATTACAAAGGGAGTTTATGGAGCCTGGGGGTCTTGGAGAATTCTACAGAATGACACATTCTTTAAAACAGTGCCTTATCGGGCTGGCC
>NW_007727658.1:94998-105261 GCF_000696425.1 Galeopterus variegatus
AAGAAAAAAAGGAGAAAAAAAAAAAAAAAACAACCAGTGCCTTCTCTTTCCTTTGACCCCATTCAGATATTAGATAGTGTGGATGCCTGTCACCAGTAGGTGTTTTATTCATATTACATACCTTGAGTTTAATTCTTTCTATCAGCATTAATTATGTATTTATATTAAATAGAGTGGAGAATTAATGAGCTTAAGTCTATCTTTTCCTCTCCTATTCAGGACAGGGCTGGAATGAGCAGGTAACTGTGTAATAGGATGGCCAGAGTGGGAGGTGGCAGGGAGCATGGGGCCTGGGGACAGGGAGTGTGCACACCCAGCTGCAATCATTCAGGGCATAATACCTGAAGGGTCAGGTAACTCAAAGCTCTCAGGATCATGGAGCCTGCGGTAATTAGACACAACACCATAATGAGAAACCAAAAAACAGACGATGTACAGAAACTTTGGCGTGCCTTGGTTTTCCTCATCTGTAAACTGTAGATAATTCGGTATCTAGTGAAACAGTTTCTTTTGAAGATTAAACTTGTAAATACATGTAAAGTACCCAGAATGGTACCTGGCACATAGTAAGGTTGTGCTAATGTGAAATAACATTGTTATTATTGTCTTTATCAAGAGAAACTGGAATATAAGGTGAGCTCTGGGCCTCAGGAACAGGGAAGGGGAACATGAGAAGGAGACAGTGGTGTGCTAGTGTAGCCTGCTCTGAGAAAGAATGCTGGGCTGGAGCTCCTCAACTCTTTCCTGTTCAAAGCCCAAATGGATCTTGGATACCCTTTGAGCTGAGCTTCAAGCAGAGAGTTCAGTGAACCTCAGTGGGGAGATATGGAGGAGCAGAAGTCAAGACCCAATTTCTAGAACTGTTTTCTCCAACTGAACTGACATCTTATCTTTCATTTATTCTGACAACACCATCAGGCCCCAAGGAAAGAGTTCTAGGACATCTGGGGGCACTGTGGCTGGTGTCCATGTTAATTGTCTTAAGATTCTTTCCCTAGAAGGCAGGGCTTGGTTGTGCTTTAGGTTATAATTCTGTTGTTCATTAGATGTCACAGGTGATCAGATGTTTAATAAATGACTTGAGGTAGATTGTTTCCCTTTAGGGTAATGGCAGAATTCAAATAGATCATTTTCCATATTAACATCAGTTCAACTCCTTAGTACTCATTATTGGAGAAACTAAAAGATTAATACTTTGAAGATATTTTCACTAGATCTGTGGTTGCTATGCACTTTTCACAGTTCCCAGGAGTAATTTGATAGCTATTATGGACAATGACTATATTCATTTAGTTATTTAATTCATCAATATTTATTGAGTGCCTATTTCATGTTGGCAATGGCACTTGATACTCAAGATACAAAAGAAGGAGGTGACATGGCCCCAAGGTCTTATAGAATAGTGCAAGGATGTGGACACATTTAGTAACACTGCAGTTCCATGAAAACTCTGCTAATAGAGCAAGTATGATGTGCTATCAGGCTCTGAGGAGGAGCACCTCAACCTTGGCGGTAGAGAGTCATGGTCAAGAAGAGTGTCACAGAGGTGATCAAAAGAATTACCTGGTTTTAAAAGAAGAGGTTTATCTGGGGGAGAAAAAAATGAAAGTATTGCAAGCAAAGAGGCAGCCTGGACAAAAGGGGAGCATGGAACATGTGTGTTGGGAGGTTGTAGTCAAAATAGGAAAGTAGAAGAAATGGGATTGGACAGGTAGAAAAATGCAACATCACCAAAGGCCTTGCACGAAGTACTTGAACATATTGACTTTATCAGATACTATTGGAGGAATTTAAGCAAGAAGGTAGTATGATCAGATTTGCCTTTGAGAATATTCTTTCTGATGGCTGTTTGTGGGATGCATTGAATGGGAACAAAACATGACACAGGGAGACCAGTTATGCAGTTGAAAGACTATTTTAATGTCCATCTTATGGATGGCAAGAACCTGAACCTAAAGCAGGGCAGTGGGGATAGAAGAGAGGACTCAGGTTAGAAAATCATTTAAGAGGTAAAATCCAAAAGGTTTGGTGGCCAACTGGATGTCTAGAAGTGAAGGAGAGATCCCTTAATGCTAAACATATTTACTAGTGGTTATCACAATCCACAATGCATATCCTCCCTCCAAGTCCCCACTAGTGACCCCCCCAAAATTATGGTCCAATAGCTCTTAGAGAAAAAACGGAGGTGATAAACCTGCTAAGGCAAAAGAGAATTCCCTTTAAGGAAGCTTCAAATTTTATTGGGATCCTTTCCTTCTCTATTTAAATGCCCCAAACCAAGGTGATCCACTAACTGAAATTTTACAGATGCCACTAATGGTGAAGCCATAGGATCATGTCTTACTTTCTAGACCAGTGCTTCTCAAATTTAATGTGCATACAGATCATCTGGGGATCTTGTTAAAAATGCACAATCTGATTAAGTGTGTCTGATTCTGTGAAGTTTGGGGCTTCCTTTATCTAACCAACTCCCCAGGTGGTGCCGATGTACTTGAGCAGATTGTTTCACAAGGAGGGAAATATAACTTAGTCTAATAAAATGACCACAACCAGATGGCTGCAATAGAGGGAAACAGCAAAAGTCTCAGAAGATTATGCTGCTTCCGATCTCTCCGATCTTGCTTTCAGATCATGCCTGGGTGTGGATTCTTGGGAATGCCATCTGTCTCAAGAAGAAAGCTGGTAAAGTCATATANATTAAGTGTGTCTGATTCTGTGAAGTTTGGGGCTTCCTTTATCTAACCAACTCCCCAGGTGATGCCGATGTACTTGAGCAGATTGTTTCACAAGGAGGGAAATATAACTTAGTCCAACAAAATGACCACAACCAGATGGCTGCAATAGAGGGAAACAGCAAAAGTCTCAGAAGATTACGCTGCTTCCGATCTCTCCGATCTTGCTTTCAGATCATCCCTGGGTGTGGATTCTTGGGAATGCCATCTGTCTCAAGAAGAAAGCTGGTAAAGTCATATATACTGTCAGCCAATAAGGTTATCATGGTGTGCCACAAAGGGTTTTCTCATCTCACTGTCCGTAATAACTTCGTATAGCATACATTATACGAAGTTATCGTTTACAGATGCCACTAATGGTGAAGCCATAGGATCATGTCTTACTTTCTAGACCAGTGCTTCTCAAATTTAATGTGCATACAGATCATCTGGGGATCTTGTTAAAAATGCACAATCTGATTAAGTGTGTCTGATTCTGTGAAGTTTGGGGCTTCCTTTATCTAACCAACTCCCCAGGTGGTGCCGATGTACTTGAGCAGATTGTTTCACAAGGAGGGAAATATAACTTAGTCCAACAAAATGACCACAACCAGATGGCTGCAATAGAGGGAAACAGCAAAAGTCTCAGAAGATTACGCTGCTTCCGATCTCTCCGATCTTGCTTTCAGATCATCCCTGGGTGTGGATTCTTGGGAATGCCATCTGTCTCAAGAAGAAAGCTGGTAAAGTCATATATACTGTCAGCCAATAAGGTTATCATGGTGTGCCACAAAGGGTTTTCTCATCACACTGTCCCTATCTGTCCCACTGAGTAATCAAGCCTGAACTCAAATCTAAAAATAACTCCAACCCATTGGCCTGTAAGCCGTCCCACCTAGCCAAAATGGGATTGGGTAAGTTTTGTTAAACTTGCTATGGGATTGAGGAATATTCGGGGCTAAGAGTTACAAAAAACTGTCACAATTGCAATATTTATGTACCTGTTGCCAGAGACAAATAAGACTGAAAATTTGTAAACTGTTTCCTTCTTACCTTATGAGTCCACACTCACCCACGTTTGGCCTCTCCTCACTGACTGTGCAGAGTGTAAGTTACGGTTTGTTGATATGTGCTTAAATTACAGTTTGTTTATATACGTCAGCTCTTTAATTATGAGAGTGTAAGTGCTAGAAACCAGGAGCAGATGCTGAGGTTGGCATTGCCTGGTGGGAGACTGGCACTGACAAATGGCCTTGGGTGGCTCAGACCCAACCTGGCCTGCTCCAATTGCCTGAAATAGGAAATTTTGCTGTAGGGAAACTGCAGTAGGCTCAGAAATTGAGAGGTGTCTGGTATGAGAAAAAGTGCTGTCTTGGGAATTAGGTAAATAGTTCCAGCTCAGTGATAACTGGTTATATGATTTTGGACAAGCCATTTTGTCTTTCTTGGTTTCTCTCTCTGAGAAATGAGGAGGCAGGCTATGTCAGTGGACCTTGAACCTTTCTCTGCAGGGCCCCACAGGCTTTCTGGAGGTGCCAAGGGGAGCAGGCAGAACCCACCCAGCTCCTTTCCAACTATGAATCATGCAAATTGCTGGGTCTCCAATGTACATGCCCTTGGTGTCATGGTAACCTTCATCCAGTCCATAGAAGTGATCCTGTTTGTGAGACCATTGATTTAGGTTTTGGACTTTCTACAAGAGTGCTTTCTACACTCAACACTGATAAAATGCTGGAGGATAAGACACCTCCCCCAAAAGGGTAACTCTCATCCTGCCCTCAGGAATACTATGATCACAGATCACACACATGGAAAGTGCTTAGAAGGAAGCACGTTAACTGTAGGAATGTGACAGCAACTGACTAACATATCTCAAAGGTATACCTCATTTTAAGGACATTGACCTCTGGAAAATCAGCTGCAAGATTAATTTTAGTAAACTAAACCAGAGGTAACATACTTTAAAAAAATACATTTATTTAGGTTCCTGTACTATGAGCTGGGTTTACTTAGCTTGTACAAACACTGGGCTTGTCTTTAGCTCAAAATATTTTCTCTGAGTAGCCTGTAATCTTAGCAATTCATTTGAAAGAGGTTTACCTGTTTTCATTAGTCACCATTGTATGTTTACAAATGTTAAAATTCTTTCCATGGACTGTACTAAAATGAGAGTTACTATACTAGGATTTCTCTAACCATGATTGTTGCAGGTGGGTTTCCTTTCTCAGGATGTGCAGACATACGTGTGCTGACGTGCCAAGGAGCGAAGTGCAATCAACGTGGCTATTTATATACAACTTGTACATAGACGGGAGAGCTTCACAAAGGATTTCCCTTTGTAACACTGACAATGGTGATTTGAAAATGGCAGGTGCACTTGTCAAATGACTGAATGACCATTTATTTGTTTACTCGAGTGCAATCAACGTGGCTATTTATATACAACTTGTACATAGACGGGAGAGCTTCACAAAGGATTTCCCTTTGTAACACTTACAACGGTGATTTGAAAATGGCAGGTGCACTTGTCAAATGACTGAATGACCATTTATTTGTTTACTCACTCCATGAAGCTGACCCCATTGCAGAACTCTGTATGAATTACGTTTTTTTTCCCCTTTGCAGAACTGAAAAAAAGCTTTGTGTATCCTAATAGCTATACATCCATCCTAATTAACTCAGCCAGCTGGGGCTTCATGTTTACCTAGCTTAGAAGATCAGTTGTTGTTTTTTGGCAGAGGTTACACAGTGTGACTCTATTGTTCTGTTTCTTCAATAGGATTTTCCTCTTTGGCTCTTTCCTTGACCACAGAAGAATAATTCAACACTGAGGCTGCTGACAAAAAGGGGCATTTTTGGTGCAAATAGGGGCGAGTCATGATTAGTTAATAGAATCTTGATTTTCAAAAATACCATGAAATCTAGGAGATTTTCCATCATGCTGAATATTGTTCTTTATAGGATTGTATCAGAACATACAAGTGCACGTGCACCCATTTTGAATTTGTTTAGATTTTTTTCCATATGACAAGCAAACATCTGATTGAAATTGACATCAAAACACTAGTAAATTGTACTCAGTTTCCAATGGGCTTGAGAGCATCTCCAGAAAGTAGGGTTATGTTTCTATCATCCAGGAGATGGGGAATTGGTATTTTAAAGCATGATGTATGAGAAAGATGATTTTTAAACTTTAAAAGCTATGGGATTATAGATTCTAGGAAATCTGTTTTGGAACTCAATGGATAAATAGGTCCAATTCACTCAGCTAAGAAAAACATAGGTGAGGTAGCATAAGTTTCTGGTGAAGACATACTGGTACAGGGGAGAAGACTGGGTCTTTCCTCTCCTGCTTTACCTTGAGTCTCCTTGGAGCTTAGTGAAACCATCCGAAGACAAAGACAGGAGGATCAGCCTTACGCTTTTCAGCAATCTTTGGAGTCTGTTGAGATGATAATGATGAGAGGATTATAAAGTCCGAAGTATCACAGATATGCAATGGCTCACCATGACGTGACTATGGTACAAGCACAGGCATTGAAACCACGTGGTCTTTGCAACAATAAAGGGGAAACATGATAGTGGCTTGGACTTGAATGCTCTGGTGAGAGGTGGTGGTAAATGGTTAGACTCTGGATCTGTTTTGAGCGCAGAACTACCTACAGAATTTGCTGGTAGATTAAAATATGGCATGAGAAAAAGAGAGGAGCCAAGGCTGATTCCAAGGATTTGGTCCTGAGCAATGGGAAAAATGTTGCCACTTACTGAGATGAGAAAGACAGGGACCAGGAGGAGCAGTTTCGAGGGGAAGATTAAGGACACACTTCTATAAAGCGTAAATTTGTGATGCACACTATATACCCAAGAGAAGATGAACAGTGAGAATTGCACATGTGATTTCAGGAGAAATGTTGGAGATGGAAATAGAAATTTGACAATCATTGGAGTATAGGTGGTATTCAACATCCAGGGACTGGAAGAGATCACCCAGAGAGTAAATGCGGTGAGAAAAGAAGACAAGGTCCTGAGACTGAGCCCTAGAGTATTTCAATATTTAGAGGTCAGGAAGATGGGAAGAAACCAGCAAAGGAGAACAAAAGGCAACTGATGGGGAGGAGGAGAACCGAGAGAGAGAGTGGGGTCTTAGAGACAAGAAAGAAAGCAAAGAAGGTGTTTTAAGGTAGGGGAAGTGATCAGTAGTGTCAAATGCTGCTTATATGCCAAATAAGATGAGGACTGAGAATTGATCTTTGGATTTGCAAAGTGGAGGTTGTTGATTCCCTTGACAAAAGTTGCAATGCTAAAGATATTGGGAAGATAACCTGAATGGAATGGGTTTAAAAGAAAAGAAGAAAAGAAATGGAATTGGTGAGCATAGATGACTTCTTTCAAGGGTTTTACTCTAGAGGGGAAGAGAGTGCAGAGTAGAGGAATGGCTTGAAGAAAATGCAGGGTCTGAGTGGGATGGTAATTGAATAACTATGGCATGGGCACTGGTGAATCAGAATGGATGCTGGTTGTAGGTCTGGAGCAGGGTCTTGGAGGGCCCTGCTGATCCAGGCATCAACCCTTTGGATGCTGGATTATGGATGTTCAGGAGGTCCCTGGGAAGAGGCTAGGTTAGAAAAGGTGGGAGGCGGATACTTAGGAGGCTGTGGGTAGCAGTGCTTACCAACACATCCAGACTGTTTCAGTGTTTTAACAATCAGCATGGTAGTGCCCATGTGTGCCAGCTGAGCATCAGCCGTGGGTCTATAGAGTGTTTTTTCTTTATTATCTTTACTTTTTAAGATAAGAGATTTTGCAGTATATGTTAATAATGATGAAAATGAGCAGAAGAGAGGGCGCATTTGAAAATGAGATGATGTAAGAAAACAAGGTGAGAATTGTAGGAGACCCTTGAGTGGGCAGATGGGCATGGGGCTAGTCACAAGTGAAGGGTTGATTTTGCTAGAAACACAGCCTCTTTGTTCATTATAACAGGAAGGAGCACAGAGGATAGGAGTGCAGGTATAGGTTAGCTGCTAAGTGGTGACAGGTAGAGGGCAGGTGGAATTTTTTTCCTGGTTGCTGCTGTTTTCTCTGTGAAAGACAGAAAATATATTCACCCCCAATTTTTTCTCTTCCTTAGGATTGCTATCCATCCACATTGTAACAGAGATTTATGTAGAATTCTAGGGAAACCCTGGTTCCGAGACCAATTTCTGCTTTAGAGTCATCAGGAGACATCCATCTCTGGAATTTCAGTCCCCTCTCATTCCATAAATGATGATCAGAGCCCAATTTTCTTTAGAGCCAGGTAGTTTAAAACGGGATGACTCCTGGCTCTCTAGTGCACTGCTTCGCTGTGGAATGGCCTAGTAAGGGAACATTTCTTGACTGGCACAGTATTGTATCCAGGACCATCACAGAACCTGACTCAGAGTAGGTGTTCAGTAAATATTTGTTGAATGAATGCAGGAAAGAAGGAAGGGATGGAGGGAGAGATAAGGTTTTCATCTAGAAGGGCCACCACTAATCTAGCTTAGTTAAATGTTTCTGCTCAGGAGATTTGTACCTTGTTTATAACTAATTCTTCTGTTGAATGTTCGGTATTCCCAGATTTTTGCCTAGGCTCAGGAACATGTTTGCAATGGCTGAAGGATGACAGTGTTTGGTTGCTTGCCTCTCTCTCTATCCCTGAACTTAGTACGATGCTTATCTGAGAAGAGAGGCACAGACAGAGAGAAATTTAATGCAAATTTTGCCAGGAGTCTAGTGCCACTTCACAAAATATTGATTAGATGTCTGATTTGCTCTCCCCTGACAATGGGCTACAGGAATAAACCAATGACGTGGGCTCAACTCCAGCTCCTCATGGTCATTCGATAAAGCCAGTCAGCCAATGAGGAGCAGCTACCTTTTGATTGGGCGAGGGGCCAGCGAAGGAGGAACCGTCTTAGCAACAGCAGAAAATACTGCACACGCCCTTGCACACACGCACAAACTCAGACACCACGTTACCACCCTGCCACCGTGAACGGTGGCTGATTGTGTCTCTTAAGCCTTTTGTTTTGCCACCGCCTCACTTCCAAAGGACACGTTTCTGTTCACAGATCACACTGCTTACCTGGTCAGACAGCCCATAATCCCTTTTTAATGGAATGCAGGGGCAACATTCCTCTCTCTGCCCTCTGCAACGCACATGTTATTAAGAGCAAACTTTGATCTGCAGGTAAAAGGCACAGGCTTTGTTCTTGAAACGTTCTGTCCTGATCCCTTCCAGGGAGCTGGTCACACTGCCGCCCTTCCTGACCCAACATGCGGATTGAGAAGGGGCTGAAGCGTGGGGAACCGGCCCTCAGGCTGCACTGTCCTTTCTTTTGCTTCCTGGAAGAACTGCAGAAGAGATTTTGCCAGGCTAGAGCAGCCTTCAGTGTCGTTGCTATTTTCCTTACAGCTTCCCCTTCCCATTGTTTCGTGACCTCCACATCCATGGCCCAGGAAAGCTTTCCTGTTTTCAGTGTGACATTTGGCAATGTCTTTCTCAGCCACCGGGTTCCAAGCATTTAACATTCTCATTTGAAAGGCTCCCCTCCTCTGGTCTCCACTGTGTTTTTATGTTTCCTGAGCAGCTGCCCTTGTTCCCCAGATGCCAGGGCATGGGGACTGCTTGCCAATCTCTGGTTTCCCCAAATTAGTAGCTGCCATGGCCTTCTGCCTCATTTCTGTACTCTCTCACCCTGTATCCTGGCTCTAGTCTATTTTGAGGCCAGCAGTGATGGTGGGTAACTGGGGGGCACATTGGTTCCCAATATCGTTTTTTCCTCCATGAACTTTGGGGATTTTTTGCTCTGAGGGCTGGTTTCAGCATGAGTCTTTGATCCAAGAGCATCTGTTCATGAATTATCCTGTCCTGCTGGTGGCTCTTACTAGTGTCCTCTGCTGACAGCTGTAATTCTCTTTTGGTAGGAAAGTCTGTCAGTTAGGACAGACTTCACCTTAACAGGCGTATGGCTATATTTTCTTCTTCTTCTTCTTTTTTTTTTTTTTTTACTTCTTTTTCTTTTTATTGTAACAAAGTTGATTGTACAAATCTGTGGGGTACAGAGTTGAACATCAACACCCATGTGCAATATGTGATGCTTACATCAGAATAATTACTATATTCAATAATACACAGTGTCATTGCTATTCATGGCTCTTTACCCATTCCTCTCTCCACTCTCCCTTCCCACTTCTAGTAACCTCAGTCGTCCTTTTGAAAGTTCAATGAATTATGGGCAATGCTGAATCTTTCTTTCTTTTATTTATATGTTTACTATTTTATACTAGAGAAAAGGAAGCTGAGATGATGTCATAGGAATTTTTCAGTCCAAGAGGGATTATTGTCTAGGAAATGGTAGCCAGCTGTTTTACATCTTCTCAATGACAAAACAAAGGGAAATGGCATGAAATGGAAGCAGGAGAGAATTAAGATAGACACGAAGAACAACTTTCTGAGTGTTAGGGTTAACGGAACCTAGAATGCATTACTGGATGACTACTTGGAACTTCTTTCTGGGTCAGCTAC
>NW_007727658.1:106295-110570 GCF_000696425.1 Galeopterus variegatus
CCGTCGAGGGTTTGGATCCCACATACAGACCGGTTCCGCTCACTGGCTGAGCGAGGTGCGGGTGCAGCACCAAGGGTTGCAATCCCGTTGCTGGTCCCGGTCCGGTACGGGCGCGACACTGAGGGTTGTGATCCGTTGCCGGACACGAAAAAAGACAAAAAAAAAAAAAAGGAAAAAAAAAATGTTGATTCTTCCTCCCAGTTCTAGAATTCTCAGAGCTACATTCCATCAGACACAGTCTGCATCCTACAGATGCAGTACTGCTGCTCAATTAAAAAAATCTTGAGCATCTACCTAGAGCTTAGCAGTATGAGATCTACACATGATTTCTGCACATGGCAACTTACATTTTGGGTCAGAAAAGAGGCCAAACAAGTTATAAAATGGAGCAACTGAGACAAGGCAAAATTAATGCCCATTGCACAGAGGTAGTAAATACAGTAGGAGTGGCATATCTACCTGTGTTAGAATCATCTGTGAAAACATTATGGGGAAGTTGGGACTTGATTAGGGCCTTAAAGGATGGCTAGCATATGAATAGGTTTAAGGGACAGAGGTAGGGAGAGGGGGTATCCTTCCAGATTGAGGTGATAGCATTGGCAAACTCTCAGAAGAAGAAATTAGTGCAGTTGCAGTAAGAAGTGAGGAGAGTGGTTGGCAGGGAAGAGAGACTCTTAAAGTATACTTGGCAAAGAGCTCAGGCCCTAGAATTAGGCCTATCTTGGTTTCAATTCAAGAACTGCCATTTATGTCTTTGTGATTCACTTTCCTTAGCTGTAAAATTGGCATAATAATAGTCAGGATTAAATGACATTGGAAGCAGAGAAAATATTTCAGGTATGTCTCACTGCCCGAACCATGCTTTAACCAACACACACCCTGTCTTTGTAACACGGCAGCAGGGAAAATATTTTAATGTGAGAAATTAATAGATAGAAGATGCAGTTATGAATGATGACTGGAGAGCAGTAATCCTGTGCTTTTAGGACCTCCAGGACAATGACTTTTGGTGTTCTCACTTCCAGACAGCTGCTCAAGCCCACTTCTCCCTCTGTAGACTGTGATTCAGCACATAAAATTTTCCCTTTTATCTCCCCATTTGCATGCTTATATTAGACATGGATTTGGTTAGACCTTCATCTGTTGAGACGGCTAGCCAATAATAGAAGCTCCACGGGGACTAATGCAGTCTGGTTTCAGGAGTGGGTCTAGCAAGTGAGGTCTAGGTCAGGAAGTTATTAGCTGCAGAGTCAGGGAATATATTAAGCTGTCACCACTTTTAAATTAAAAATAGCTTGGTGGCATGTACATTCCAGCATTCTGCTGTAGATAGTTGGTCACCATCCTTTTCCCATGTGCTGCTTCCTCCCACAGAAGAGGGTAAGTCTCTTCTCCCTGGTCCAAGGTCTCTGATGCTTGTCCAGAGACCATAAGAAACTTGATATTTAGAAGGAAACAGGCACTGTGATATCCTGGAGCCGGCTCTCAGCAGCTCATGAAAGCTAATTGTATGCATGATCCCTTTGCAGCTCCACCTTTGGTAATGGCAGGTTGGTGAGAACGTTTACATACAAGTCTGCAAATGGTACAAATCGGGGCTTTTTCTTCCCTGGATATCGGGATGTTAAACACTGACCATTACACCACTCCAAGAGAGGTGGGGTAGATTCCTGGTTGGTCATTCCTGCAGATGACCTTTGTGAGGTAGGATTTCCTTTGTGAGATAGGATACTCCAGATTTGTTCTTTATTTTCTATCAAATTGAATCCATTTATTTCATTGCTTATATAGAATGGAAATTGAGAACAAGATGAGATCGTGTTAAGAGCCCCTTCAGCTGGACCTACGTTAAAATCCGTACTCCTTCATCACTTGTCCTGTGGCCTTGACCATGTTTATTTAACTGCCCTAAGCCTTGGTTTTCTCATCTGTAAAATGGAGCTAATAATAGTACCAGCTACTTAAGGTCACTGTAAACATTCAACAAAATCTTTCGTGTAAACCACTGAGCACTTAGCACCCAGCATGAAACAATTATGCAGTAAATGTAAGCGATTTTACTAGTCAGTATTTATAATTCTTGTTGGGGGACACAATAAAAATTGATTGCATACAGACTATGATCTGTCAGTCTTATAATGAAGGTAGATGTTTAATAAGGACACAATTTGACACACAGTTATCTGAGCCATGTCACAGGGAAGTGTACTAATAGTGTATCTCAGTGCTTAAATGAAATGCTTAATTCATTACTCTGATGTTTTTGCATTTAAAAATGTTGTGCAAAACAAAATACAGCACAGTCCCCCATTCTCTTAAATCGGCATAATACACAAATTTTGTATTCAGCATCTCTGGCAATACGCAAAGTATCAACATACTTGCAGATTCATCATCACAAAGCATTTGTTTTGCACTTATTTTTGGTAGGCACAACAGAACAGAATGACTTTTGACAAATACAGTTTCCACCTTTTTGAAGTTTATTGTATAAAAGAGACAATACTGAGATCTCTCTAGTAGGTAGACAGACAGACAGGTAGATGAGAGAGAGGAGGAAACGGAGAGAGAGAGGAGACAGAATATTCTGAAAGCAGAATACCATTTTTGTACCATGTTAACTTATAGATATGAAGTTATTCACCTATGTGATGAGATGTCATTTATTTCAGATGAGTATAAGTTGACCTCTTTGGAATCTTATATATGACAAAGAGACTTTAAAAAAAAAATTTAGTTGCCCATGTCGACTAATTTTAATTTGTTTTTCTTTAACATGCAATTTTCTTTTTTCAAAGTTAGCTGGACCGTCATGAAGGGCCAATTTAGCAGAGATCAGTAGCAACGTTTACCCATATTTAACAGTCTATTTATTCCTATCCCTCCTTTCAACCCTCCTCTATTTTCCCTGGTTCCAGCAGTAGCTCTAGAATCAATGGTTCTCCACTGGACTGCTCTCTGCTGTGAATCTTTACACCCTCCAGAGGAGCATCCATCATCAACCTGAATTGGAATTACCTGGAGTCTTGGTTAAAATGAAGATTCCTAGGCCAAAGTTCAGACATGTAAATCATGCAGGCGGGACCTGGAAGTCCATGTATTACCATGGCTGGATCACTGTTACCTGCCCTGAATTACCACTCTAGATCCTACACTCTCAACCTTCCTCATACCTTACGGTTCCTTGTTACTTCTGCTGCTTGCTGCTGCCTTTGTTCAGTCCCCGGTCTGATTACAGTAATGGTTTTTTTAATCAGTTTCCTAGTTATCCTCTCTACTACATTCGAACTAAACCAAAGAAAATTCTTACGCTTCCTTGTTACTTCTGCTGCTTGCTGCTGCCTTTGTTCAGTCCCCGGTCTGATTACAGTAATGGTTTTTTTAATCAGTTTCCTAGTTATCCTCTCTACTACATTCGAACTAAACCAAAGAAAATTCAAATCTTATAATGTCAGATCTTGCATGAACCTTACGGTTCCTTGTTACTTCTGCTGCTTGCTGCTGCCTTTGTTCAGTTCCCGGTCTGATTACAGTAATGGTTTTTTTAATCAGTTTCCTAGTTATCCTTTCTACTACATTCGAACTAAACCAAAGAAAATTCAAATCTTATAATGTCAGATCTTGCATGAAATCTTACAATAGCTCCCTATTTCCTATAGGATAACTGAGTCTCTCTACTAAGACAAACAAGGCCCTTGCCAGCCTTCTTCTCCTGTCTCATTCACTCAGTTGCCCCTTGGATGCTTTAGCTGCACTGAAGGGTTTTGCAGTTCTCTGACAACTCTCTGCTGTTTCCTGGCTCCAGGCCTCTGCTCCTTCCAGAGCCTCTGGCTGGAATGGTTGCCACTCACTCCACTCCCAGCTCTCTAGCAAACACCTGCTGGCCTTTAACATAGCAGCTTACATAAGAGTTACCTCTTCTGTGATGACTTTTCCCACTTATTTCCTTTTTCGTGACTAACTCCTACTCCCATCTGTATTTTGACGATAGCAGTTATATACTTTACTGCAGTATTCGTTGACATGTCTGTTTCTCCCTTGAAGGCCCGGCTTGTCTCTCAGCACTCTTGATATCTCAAGGAACATAGTAATACTTCTGAGATAAATGAATGAAGCAATGAATTGTGTGACAGTGAGCCAAAAATTATTTCCAAACTAAATTTGCAGCTCAGGAATTGGTTGTGCTGTCTTTCTTTTGGTGACGTATATCTTATCAGGAGTTTTGTCTGAAGATCACAAACTAATTGAAACAACTCAGAGCTTCCAACGTGTCAG
>NW_007727658.1:110805-114018 GCF_000696425.1 Galeopterus variegatus
CAGGAGTTTTGTCTGAAGATCACAAACTAATTGAAACAACTCAGAGCTTCCAACGTGTCAGTGGGTTCCATCCAGCTTAACTAGTATATACTAAAACTCAATGAAGCCATAAAATGTTCCATCCCTCCAAGATGTGGAGATAAAGGAAGGGAGAATGAAATAAATAAAACCAGTTTCTTTGTTATATAAATCTCAGAGTGAATTTGGGAAATGAGCAATCTATATGACGAATCTAACTGATCTTTCTGGAGGGTTATTTTACTTAATTGGTTGATTTAATTTTCCAGCAAATGGAAGCTGAAAATACTATCCCTGAGAATACTTACTTGCTACCAATCCTTCCTCTTATTTAAACCTCATTTCTTTCAATTAATTTCCCATCATTTCTTCTCTTTAACAGCATATAGTCTGATTTGGGTATTTCACAGTTTTCTTTCAAGGTTACAGTTTAAAGACCAAATGTAAAAAGTTGAAGACTTTTAATTCTACCATCTAAAGCAATTTCAAGAATCAATGGTTGCCTGGGAATGTTGCTGGTGGGAGTGTAAAATGGAACAGCCACTTTGGAAAACAGTTTGGCAGGGTCTCAAAAAGTTAAATGGAAACTTAGCATAAGACATACCAATTCTACTCCTAGGAATCGACCCAAGAGAAATGAAAATACATGTCTATATAAAGACTTGTATGTGAATGTTTATAGCAACATTGTTCATAATAGCCAAAAAGTGAAAACAACCCAAATTTCCATCACTGATGAGTGAATAAACAAAATGGAATACATCTATACAAAGGGATACTGTTCAACAATAAGACATAAAATATAAGCACAGGCTACAACATAGGTGAACCTCAAAAACATGTCAAGTGAAAGAAGCCAGACACAAAAGAATACATATTGTATGATTCCATTTTTATAAAATGTCCAGAAAAGACAAATTTATAGACACAGAAAGTAGGCCAGTGGTTGCCTGAGATTGTAAGGGGGCAAGGGATGGAGTGAGAGAAGGAATTGATGGCATACAGGCCTGATGAAATGTTGAGAGGTGATACAAATGTTCCAAAACTGGATTGTAGTGATTGTTGCCTAGATTTACAAATTTACAAATAATAATTGAATTGTACATTTACAATGGGTGAATGCTGTGGTACCTAAATTATACCTCAATAAAGCTATAAAAATGGTTGAAATTGTCACTTGGTTACCTTAATATTTTTATTTCAGTTTCAAAAAACTTCCCCACGTAATGTAAAAAAAAAAAGTCTTTAATCACAGATTTTATGTTAGTTTCTTTCCTTTTCCACAAACCCTTGAAGCCCTCCACCTTTATGCCAATGGAGACATATTCAGACTGTAAAAACTTTTTTCTCCTTTAAACTAATTGAGTAAGTTCTGATAACATCAGCTGTATTTGCGGCACACCCGATTAAGGATGTGATAACTAATTAAATTCTCCAATAATTAGAAATGCAAATTTTCAGACTTGATTCAGCAACAGGCATTGCTACCTAGCTCCAAAACGGTAAAGCAAATAACCAGCCTCATTTTGGGTATTGAAAGGCTCTCAAGTTTAACCTGAATCTAATGAGAAAATAATATTAACTATGAATGGCTAAAACTTTGCTATTCATATGTGGCAAAATTTCATTTATAGAGGTAGCAACTTTCTAGGTTTGTGTGCATTGAATAGTGCTGTGACAAGGCAGAATGACCCCTGAGCTTTGAAGTTACACAGAACTGCGTTCAAATTCTGCATCTGTCCCTTACCAGTTGTATGATTTTTTTTTAACTAATTTAATTTACTTTCTCTGAGCCTGCATGTCTTCATCTATAATATGGGATTTGAGTCTCTATCTGAAAGATTTTGGGGGCTGATTGAGATCACTTATGTATCACTGAGCCCAGCATGCAGAAGGTGTTTAATAAATGGGATCTATTCATAGGATGGTGTAGATAAGGCAGGGAGTCTTGCCTCTTCATTCATTCAACAGATATCAACTGAGTGGCTATCATTTATTTATACATTCAGTTCCCCAAATATTTCATGAATACCTGCTATATTCTGTATATTCCTAGTATTCAGGATGCAACAATGAATTAAAAAAGACAAAAATCCATACCATAGTAAGGCTTATTTAGACAATAGCCATAAACATAATAAATAAGTTAATTTTATATGTTAGATATAGTAATATGTCCTATGGGAAAACAACAAAGTAGGATAAGAGGGATCTAGAGTGATGGAAGCTGGGGAAAGGATGGGTTGCAATTTAGGGTGAAGGAAAGGGTTACTGGGTAGGTAATATATGAGCAAAGCCTCAGAGGAGGGGAAGGAGTCAGCCATTACCCAGCAGCTGTCTGGGAAAGAGCCTCACAGGCTGAGTAAACATCCTGTACAAAGGCCCCCAAGTGGAATGCACAGGACACCTTCAAGAAGCACTAGGGAGGCTGTGCTTTAGTTACCACACCAGACACTAAATATACAACAGTCATACTGAGTTCAAATTCTTCCTCTGTCACTTGCCTGTTGTGTGATCTTTGGCTAGTTATTTAATTTCTCTGAGTTTATATCCCTTCATCTATAAAATGAGATTTGAATATCTACTGCAAAGGATTAACTGTTTCAAAGGATTAACGCATTCATTTACCCCAGTCATCTCTGAAGCTAGAATTTATAGGTTGTGTTTCCGCAGAATAGGAAAGGACAACTGTTTTATTTCTATCCGGTTCTGACCCATTTAGCTGTCTATGGCTTCCTCTTACACTGACCCTATTTCAGTACTGCATCAAGGCTGGTGTGGGCAGCTAGAAGATGGGACTGGCTGAAATAGAAGAAGGATCTTGAGATGTAAAAAGAAAGATGCAGCCATGAGAGAGAGATAAGCACTAATTTATTCATTCTGCAAATAGATATTGAGCTTCTACTATATTCCAGGCATTTATCACACAATGTGGAGCATGGTAAAGAGTGTTAAATACTGGGATGATGATAAATTTTATACATACGTGAATGCATGTGCATGTGTGTGTGTGCGTGCATGCATAGTTTTTCTCAGAATTGACTGTGTGTCAAATGTGACACAGACCTTTAGTAAACTTTTGTCACAGAATTCTGGTGAATTGCAGGTTGGAGGTTGAGAGAACAAGGAAGGCTACGTGGTGGCTTCTTCAACATTAGTCTTCTCAAACTTTTTTTCTGGTTGCCTCTGGCTGGA
>NW_007727658.1:115201-117417 GCF_000696425.1 Galeopterus variegatus
GCTAGCTGAGGGTGAGAAGGAAAAAAGTGGCATACTCTTCCGTAGGAGAAAAACACTTTTAAGAGTCAAACTTAAGGCAAGTTCTTGGGGGAAGGAGAATTATTCCAGAGAAAGGCAGCAAGATGGTCTGTAAAATCACGTGTCTGGTTAGAACATAAATTGCAGGAAAGCAGAGAATGATCACTGACTCTTAAGAATTACTGAACCTTTTTGTGGACAAGATGCATGTAAACCATCGATTCCCTTGCATCTCTATTTATGTATTAGTCTCACTCTCCAAACTGCAAGCTGCTCCTAAATAGAACCAAGGATTTTGCATTTTTTTCTCTCTCCAGTGCTTCCCCCAGTGCCTGCCATTCCACAGTCGCTCGGTGTAACTTACCACAATGTCACACAACCCCTGATATTTGGGGAAGATTTCCATTTGGGTAAAGGATAAAAATTTTTCTCTTCTTTAGCTCCCATTCATTTTAAATGTGCTTGCAGCACCAGCAATGGGCTAGGTATGGACCAGGTCATAAGCACGTGTGATTTCTTTCTAAAAAGCAGAACTTCCCAGAGGCACTGTGTGGTCCTGGGGTGCCTGGAATGTTGTAGTGGCAACATATGTAAAATCAGTCTGATAACTATTTAGAATTTTTTCAGTTCTGTTTGAATATTTATTGTATGAGTTTTTCTATAAATTTTCTAACTTCTGTAGTGATTATTTGGGTGTATGAAACTCTATGAATAGCCCCTGCCACCAGAGAGGTTCTGGGGCAGCTATACCACATTTTACTCCCTGGATCTTCCTGTTCAAACGTCCTGGTATTAGTTTGATTATTTTTTAGTCACGATTTGTTTATCAACAGTAAAGTTCTTTGCTTTACCTGCAATATAAAATATCAGATTTTTTTCTTATTTAATTTGCTCTCATATTTTGTATTTTTCTAATAATACAGAAGGCATATCTGATATTTATTTTTACCTTTTAAAATCAGGTATTAGGTGTTCCTAAATAGAAAATAACTTACTGGGAGGTTTTATACAAATTTTATATTTAATATCTTTCATAACATTTAATATTTTTAAAATATTTTTTATTAATTTTAATGAATATTAATTAGTTTTGTCACTAAGCCTCATATAGAATCTCCCAAATGCTCTCCAACTTACCCCAATCATACAATTATTATGATTTTCTGTGTGTGTCATGAAATGGAAAAGGTAGGGTAACAGTGCTATAAGTAATCCGTTTTGCAGTGTTTTACCATGGAAGATTGGATGTGGGTGGAGAGAATGTTAATCTTGGTGGAAGTGAAATGGAAAAGGTAGGGTAACAGTGCTATAAGTAATCCTTTTTGCAGTGTTTTACCATGGAAGATTGGATGTGGGTGGAGAGAATGTTAATCTTGGTGGAAGAAAATTGTGAAAGGGATCCAAGATGTTTCTATTTTCATTTTTAAAGCTCCATTTGCTAAGATAGTGAAATAAAGAAGGCAACTTTAACGTAAAGGTGTTTCACAACGGGGGCACGCTGATGGGATTGGATGTGTTTCTGCAGGTGCCTACCTTCCTGGATCACCTGTGCTTCTGCTGAAGAGAAGGGGTAGAAAAGGCAACAGGAAGTAGAAAGGTAAATGTCACTACATCCAGCCTGTCATACTTTGAAATTAAATATGGATTTAACAGATTGTAAAGTGTCATAGCCATACAATTCATACAATTCATTAAACTGCATTTAAATGAAAAATAAGTGATAACCCTGCTATTTAAAAATTAATTGAACAAGTGCTATTACATTGAATTGAAACACTTACACTTCATTTCTGTTGAATAAATATACCTAGTACAGGAGAAAAAACACAAAATGGATCCGAAACTGACCTTAGATGACTCTTCTGACCTGCTAGAAGTATGTTCGAAGAGTGCCCCCTTCTTCTGGAGGGTCAGAGAGAGAGGCCAGAGCAGAGAAAGTGCACCTGCAGCTCTGAATGGCTGCCCTGGCCAGGGAGGGGCACCAGGCATGAACTCAGCAGTCTCAGGAGTAAGACTGTCACAGTTAATAAATGAAAATACAATACATGCAATAGTTGAGAGACACTTATACTAAAAAATTATTTCTTTTTTATCCAAAGTTCAAATTGAACTGAGTATTCTGTTGTTAGGGGGGATGGAGGGGAGAGGGATCTGGAAAACTCTTAAGAAGCAAAAAAAAAAAAAAAAAAAAAAAAAAA
>NW_007727658.1:118256-119245 GCF_000696425.1 Galeopterus variegatus
AAAAAAAAAAAAAAAAAAAAAAAAAAAAAAAAGGAGTCTCCCAGATGGTGAGTGAATATTATAATGGAGGGATGGAGACACGAAAATCATTCCTGGGTCATATATTTGGGATGTGATTTGCACAGGATTATAAGGAGCAACGTGCTGGTCAGGGAGGGCTCTAGGAGAAGTCAGGACCAATACTTGAAGAAGACCAGAAATTACCCACAAGAGGGAGATGGTGTGAGCATTTCAGGCAGAACTAACAGCATATGCAAAGGCCCAGAGAGTAGAACAACTCCTGCATCTTCCTGCACAAAGCCTCTCCAGTCTCACCCAGAGGGAATTCATCTTTCCTTTCTCTGTACTGTCATTACCCTTTGTTGGAGCCTAAATCATGCAGCCCTTCTTCTTTCTGCTACTGGTACATCTGTGATGTGGGCCCCATCAAGTTGGCAACTGGGCCATGGGACAGACCCTGGACTCATCTACTGTCCTAGCTGAGCAGCGAACCCAGATGCACTTTGCAGAAAGCTGAGAAGGAACATATCAAATGTTTCGACAATTTTTCAAGCAAAACAACATTTTGCTATATATGTTATGCACTGAAGTAAATACTGAAAATTGATTTATACAATGTCAGAGCTTAGATATCTACTCCCCATGAGCAAAGTAACAGCATGAAAGTAGACACAATGGAAAAATAAGTAAAATTCCTTGCATTCCCTAAGATTTATCCCCAAGCCAACCCATACTGCTTAAGTATATGAAGAAAAATTCCCCATTGCCCATCTCAGCAGTCTACTGCTTTTGAATGTTATCTCACAGAGGACAGAGGTTGTCTCATAGCTTGTTTGTGCTGCATTTATTCCAGTGCTTAGAATCCTCAGCTGCTTAAAGTTCCTCACCTTATGGTGCTGTGTAAATAGACAAGTAGGGCTATGCTTTCTGTCTGTTGGGGCACAGACACAGAGGAGCCTCGGGCATTTGTGGGAGGGGACCTTTCTAGC
>NW_007727658.1:119798-124044 GCF_000696425.1 Galeopterus variegatus
GGCTATTTGGGGAATTATACTTTGTCATCAGCTGTCTAAAGGTGAAAAGTGGCTTGACCCTTTCAACTCTAGGAGCTTTTATCTTTTCCCTGAAGTTAATGTTATGTGTTCTTTTCCCTTTCATTTTCTTCATGCATTTCCTAAAAGTGCTGGCCATCCAAACCTCTGAAGACCTACGTTGGCTTTTCTTTACCTAAGAAATGCCCATATCTGGCTCTATAATCCATGAAGGCAATTTGTCTTTTTCAGGACTATGAGGAGAGCATGGTCTCCTTTGCCTTTCTTGGCCATAGTATCTCTGTTGGTGCGGAATTAATACCATCCTTTTTTTTCAGGGTCCACTGAAAGCTGGTTTCTGCTCTCCTGCGCCACCTGCTGTAACCAGCTCCAAATACAGGCTTCCCAGTCTCTCGCCCCAGGCTCCCAGCAGGAGCCAGAGCCAAAACCTCAGACCAAGCAGATGTTATTTAGGTTGCCAGATTTCTGTCCAGGCCTTATCTATACTGCCTCCACTGGCTCACTAGATCAGAATCCCAAATGTCCCCAGATGACTTGCCTCAAGTCACGCAGACCCTGAGTTCCTTGGCTAGAAGGAGAAAGCCTGCCAGTTTGGGGGTTGCTGACCAGTGGCTCCTGCCAGCTTTCTGAATGTGTGGTCAGTGGAGGCCATATTCTCCTTAGCAGTGGAAATGCAAGTGAATTTCTTTCAAAATGTTAACAGACACATGCCACTTATCTTTTAATGGATGTCCCAATGTGTCCCCTGATTGGGCCACTCAGTTTCTCCCAATTTGCTCAAGAAATGGAAACTTGTTTTTGCTTTTTAGCACTCTGGGCTTTTCTATATTCTCACAAAAGCTGGTGATTCTAACCTAGGAACCACAAAGAAAGAGAAGTGCTGCTTTTTATTAGTTCAATTAAGTGTCCCGCTATTCCCTATCGCAGGTTGGAGATCTCTTGACAGCAGAGACTTACGCATTTGCACCTTTTCCATCACACACAGTCTGGCACATAGTAGGTGCTTCACAAAAGCTTGTTGAAATGAGCAGACTCTATCTGGACAAAATCCTTCTTGAAGGTCCTTTTCTATTTGTCTATTAAAATGAAAAACTATTGGAGCTGAGATTCTGAAAGTTCATTCCTGATTTAAGCCCCCAAAGTAAAGCTGACTTGGTAAAAAGACATGATGACTGATAGTAGTGACTTCTATGACTACTCTGAAAAAAATGAGGATGGTGACCAGCTGTTATCTCCTAAGGTTAGAAAAAATAGACACGTACATATGCATGAGACAATTGGGTTAGATGTGAGGTAGAACTTTCTGAGAGTAGAGGTTATGTTATACAAGTAGGGGTTTATGCCACCAGCTAGAGAGAGAGAACACATCCATTTAGTTCAATAAACACTTATTAAGTTCCTGCATTGTGCTGCACTATATTAGATGCTGTAGTTAAGAAGATTAATAACATACAGTGCCTGACCACTGAGAAGAAAGACAGAGACAAACAAGCAACATCAATGCAACTTCCTAATGCTAGGAGGGAGAGGGGCCCGGAGTGATTTATGAGCACGGTGAAGGAACACTACTGATTCAATATGGGTAGTCTGAGAGGGCCTCTTGGAAGAGGGGATGCTTGTACTGTGTACTGAGTCTTCCCATTGGGTGAGAGATATCTAGATAAATAAATGCAGTCAGCACATTCCAGGAAAGGTGGAAAGCTAGATTAGTTGATATGTAAACATCCTCATATCATAGGAAATCCTTTCAGTCTTTCTGAGTTGAATCATCTGGAAAATGGTATTGTCCCATAGGATATGTCTTACAATCCTGGTGGCAAAAAGGAGTTCAGTTTCCTGTTCCATGTCTGGCTTGTCACTTCATTGGGACAGCCTCTTGCAACTTTAGGAGGGAAAGGGTAAAAGAGGGAATCCTATTTTCCTTTGCATCCAAGGGCCATGGTCCTTTATGCAGCCTCTCTGCTCTAACATTCAGAGTGCTGCAGAACTGGCACATCTTTGATGCATCAGATCTGACCTCTGGCTGTCCACAGAGTCATGCTGCCTGGAGTCCTAGACCTGGAGTTCTTCACACGATCCAGGAGGCCACAAAGAGGAGGCTAGGGCCAGAACATGCCTATTGGCTTTGAGAAAATAAACTGATTGCTACCCAGAAATTCTCTCACAGCAGCTACTCTTTGAATTCCAACAAATTGTTTTACCCAGCCCCATTGTACAGATGGGAAAACTAAGGCCAAAGGACATGGAGCCACTTTCTAGGTCCTGGGGGATAACAGGTGGCTACTACATATTCATTTAGCTTCTTATTTCTCACTTCAGTGCTTATTTTTCACAGAGTGGGAACCTCTGAGAGGCATTTTTCCCAGAAAGAAGCATGTTTTGAAATGGCAGGCCAGTTAGTAATAGCCTGTTTCCACTGGGTATCCTGCCTATTGGGCTGGCACTATGGGGGTGGGGTTTTCCAGCCTCCTTGGGGGAGGTCATTCAGTTCCAGTCGTGGCAGCTGGTTTCCTTGATGCCCTGGACCACCATCAGAGAAAGGAATCTGAAGAAGGACAAAGAGTGCAGCCAGCAGACCTGAGCCCTCCATGCCCACTTGGCCAGGGCGGGGCCGCGGGGTCGGTGCCAGGCGCTATGCTGCTTCTCCACCCCCTTCCCAGGCCCCTCGGCTCATCTGCGGGCTTTCAGAACTCCAGCCATCCTGAATGGGTCTTTGTGTGTGCCCCAGGAGCTGGCTCGGAAAAGCCCTGATCGAAATGCTGGACAGAGATGTCTCCCGGGCCCCGGGCGCAGCTCGGCGTGGTGCCCACCCTGCGGGAAGGCAGGCCTTCATTGCGCCCGCGCTGCTCTGTCTGGGAGCAAGCCGGGACCTGGACGCCTGTGGCAAATGTTCCGCACCCCTGCACAGTGGGGTCACCGGCAGGCCATGGGGGCGGTAGCTCCTCGGCCGCTTCTGCAGGGCTCTCTTCTCCACTCTTTCCTTGCTACTTTGCCCCCAGAGATGACTATGGTAACTTTAATAACAAGATGCATCATGGAATGGTCCCTCTGTGGGTGTCAGGCATTGTGCTCAGGGTTTAATCCCATTTAATTAAACCTTCTCAATAATCCTGTGAAATATGTGGTTTTATTATCCCCATTTTACAGGCAAGGACACCAAGGTTTAGAGATGGTAAGCAATCTGCCCAGGTAATTGTGAACAGGAAAGCGACTGGATGGGTCTCTGCCCTTACCTTCTTTGAGGCTTCAAGGTGTCTCTGGCTGGACATTGAAGTCCAAAGGCCACTTATATGCCTGATGACCTGAGAAATTCCCTGTGCTCTAGGCTGACAGTGGAGGCAAAGGCCTAGTTCTGGTGAAATGTGGAAAGCCTCGTGGCCTTCTGAGGCCCTGTTTTGTTTATACTACCACCCCTCTGTGCTTTTTTTGTTTTTTATAGCAAGGGTAACATTTTATTTTATAAAATAGGAGAAACTATAGATGCATAAGAAAAATGTTGGGGTACAACTCTATATTGAAAATGTTGCTAAAGAACCTCATCTCCACCCCTAGAAACGAAATGGTTTTATGTGACAAGCGTCACAGGAAGGCTCGAGCACAGGTTTCATTTTAGGTGTCAGTGGTCCCGGCTCTGTTACTAACTACATGGTTCAGGCTCAGTGTCTGCCTCTGTACATGAGGGGATAAGGGTTCATTCCAGGTGTCTGACTCTGAGGCCGTCTTTGCTTGGGTTGAAGAGTAGGTGGGAATGTTGCTTTCATTTATTTCTTCTTAGCAGATAGAAGTGGCGGTGACGACGTTATCTACACTCACCCGCCTGGCTTATATGTGTGACAGGACTGTCGCTCAAGAGGTGTGATCAATAGCTCTCTTATGGAGCAAAGCTCAGTGGCCCTTTTGGGGGACAGAAATTTTAACCATGACTTTTAGAACAGCACTGTGAGCTGAGCCAGAGAGTCAACTGGGAAGGGCTGTGAGTATTTTTCTGTTTGCAAAGAGGCTATGAACAATCTATGGTAAGGAAACAAACACAGACAGCAGAAGAAATGCAGGTTAGATCTTAAGATGAACTTTGTAGCTGTGCAATATGGTGAGATATCAGGAAAAATTGTAAGTTGTCCTCCAGAGTTTGTTCCTTTCCTATCCTTTTTAAGAAAAGTTAGCTTCTCACCTCTCTAGGCTGTTATCCGTACATGCCCTACTTTTCTGGAGATAGGGGAAGGACTGT
>NW_007727658.1:124250-124865 GCF_000696425.1 Galeopterus variegatus
TCACCTCTCTAGGCTGTTATCCGTACATGCCCTACTTTTCTGGAGATAGGGGAAGGACTGTTGACTATCATAGGCCTTATATATTTACATCAATCCTTCTTTAACACATGATAAAAAGGAACTTTCTAGAATTGGATCCTCAGGTTGTGCATAGTATGGTGTATTCTGCTCCACAGTCTGAAGAGTTAATGTCATCTCTGAGCCACTACGTCATTCGAACCCAGAAATGGCAATGTTGTAATGGTGGGTAAAGTGACTGAGGCGTTTTTCTATGCAATATTCTCCAAGTTGCTTTCTGTGATCTTTATGCATCTCTCTGGTATCCAAGGATCTTTACCGGAGCATGTTTGTCCAACAAACCATTGCTGTCACCATGGATTATTATTACAGTCTAATTGTGGTGATAGATAATAAATACTGTTTTTAGTAACTGAAGCATAAATGTAGCAGAGAAATACACGTCACAATCAAGATAAGAGTCTGCAGATGATTAAGGTCCTAAGACATAGGGTGTTGGGCAAACAAAAATCATAAACACCGTTGGGGCCGGCCCCGTGGTGCACTGGATAAGTGCGCCACTTGGGAAGCGCGGCGGCACTCCCGCCCGAGGGTTCG
>NW_007727658.1:125047-146718 GCF_000696425.1 Galeopterus variegatus
ACAAAAAAAAAAAAAAAAAAAAAAAAAAAAAAAAAAAAAAAAAAAAAAATCATAAACACCGTGAACTTACCTTCCAATTTCAGCCTTCTCAGCCAGATATGCTGTCGTTCCTGGTGCTTTTCCTGGGAGTCATTTGCTTCTTTTTTACTTTGCTAGTCTTATTTCTGAGAGTGGAACTTGCTATTAAAACAAATAATAGTTAAAGATAGCAGAATTTAAGAGCTTAAGGGATAATTCAGGGCAGATACTGGAAAGGACTTTTTAACTATGTCAAGGAGGATATATAGGACAGAAACCCATTTGGACAGAACAAATGAAACTTACCTCTGGTGCGTGGACTACATGAAGTCTGAGTAACTTTCTGCATCTCAGTCCTTTATTAATAGGGTAACATGTGACTCATTGGACGATTTAATCTTTGTGAATAAAGCTGTCCATTTAGTTGTTGGACTTTTGTCAGTCGGCAATGCAGAAGCACTTGTCTGGGCTGTAGGCAATAGTGGGTCACCCACAGGAGAGTGACACAGTCAGAGCCATGCATTAGGAAGACTAAACCAAAACTCATGTGTAGGATGGATCACAGTGGGTAAATACTAGTATTAAGAAACCAAGTGGGAAGCTATAGCAACAGTCCAGTGGAGAAAAACTGAGAACTTCAAGGACAACTGCATCAGGAATGAAAGAAAGGGACCGATTCAAGAAACATGATGGAGAAAAAGAATAGACAGAGCTTGGCAATGGAGCAGCTGTGAAGGAGAGCATGGGTGAGGGAGGAGAGAGCCGTGGCACAGTCACTATCAGATTTCCCCAGGAAGCCCTGGGCATCTGTCCAGCGGCCAATGGCAGCAACTGAGCTTTCTGCACTTTTCTTGCAGAGAAACAAGCGGGGAGTAACCGTGGCCTTGTAGCTGTGCTAATTTACCCCCCCCCATCCTTACAGTGGACAGTGACCCTAACATAGCGTGAGCAGAGGTCAGAAATAGAGTGGTGGACACAGGTGTGTATTTCCCTGACTGATGATGCCATTTTATGGCTTCTGATGTCACGGCTTGGCCCAACTCTTAATGGTGATGATGTCTAACGCTCTGGTTGCTTTAGTTACTGGGGCTGTCTGCCCACAGAAGTGAGGAGAATTCTGCAAAGAATTGGGAGGAAAAAATATCTAATAAAAAAATGACATGGCAATATCCTGCACCACCAGCAGTATTGGGTGACTTTCAGTGTTCTGTATTAGTTCCCAGCCTCACTCTTTTGACACCATAACCATAGTCATAAATCCAAGGCTCTGGTGCCAGATGCCCTCAGCTTTAACAATGACACGGGGAATAACTCTCAGTTAAGTTCTGTGTTCACTGTTGTCATGCCACCTTAAGACAGTAGGTATTTGGAAGTGTCATGAAGATGGCATCTTATTGGTCTTTAAGATGAAAGATTTCAGTGTGAGACCATGGTTCGTCTCGCGGGCATCTCCCTGTGGGCCTCTGAGATCACTTAGCGTCATATTCTTATATGTTGACCCTAGGACAAGAAAAAACACTTTTGATAAACAAAGCCCAGCCTACTAAAGCTTTCTTTAGAGACCTACCTGGGCCCAGAGGGTTTTTTCCTTTTATGAGCCAGGTTGGTCCCTGGCCAAGGAGCTATGAAGTCTCCTGAAGATGAGCATTTCTTGAGAGTCCAGCTGTATTCTTAATTAGAGATGAGAAATGTGACTCTTCTCACAACCCCCTCTGGCTTCCACACTGAAGGCTGCTTTTAGCCTAAGATGATCTTTCTCTTCTTGGTATGGAAATGTGAATATCTATGATTCATTAGTTGACAGAGAAGAACTTAACATCCTTGTAGTTAAGCCGGGCAAATTTCAGTTTGTGAATTTTCCTTAAAAGCATGGAGATGTGGTGACTTCTGATTGCCACGTCCCCATCAGGGGCTGGAAGCTCCTGGGTCCAGTGGTGCTGGGGGCTCTTGGAAGATCCACTTTTAGGAGAGTTATCACCCTAGACTCTCTTACCTATATGCTGGGCTTTTGGATAAGGACACTGAAACCAGCTTCAGTTCACAGAATTTATTTACCCATCTGCAAATGAGATTTCTGCTAATTTCTTTGTCTTCTAAGTTAAAAATGGAAGTTTTGACCTTGTGACCCTTTAGTTTCTGTCTGAGTAGGAAGGGTTGGTTCTGAATGACTGCTCTCAGTGGCTCTGGGACACATGTAGGTCATCTCGCCTGTGAGAATGAGTTCAGATTTTCCTTTTGGAGAGACCCCACTTTTCCAGTCTGATGTATGCCCTCAGACTCAGAGCATGAACGTACAGTGCTGTTGCCTTGGTTAGCCATGAGTCAATGCCAAGAATCGAGGACACACTTCCATGATAACTTTTTGTTGTTGGAAGGACACTGTTTGTCTGCTCTTGCAGTACCTCTCAGAAGTGGTCAGTTCTCAATGTTCTGCACATGGAAATTTGTAAATTTTTCATGGATAATTTTTTAATTCCAAACTGGCTATGCCGCCATTTGAAATGCTTTCATTAAGATATCCCGCAATGTCTTCCCCTAAGCTAGGGATGGCTGGGGAATGCCATGCATTCTAATGTTAGCCTGACAGGAGATAAACGGAGAGGTCAATTTTTTGAAAAGTCATAATGTGACAACTTCGAAATCAGGAGAAAACAACAACTTCAGAGTAATGCCTTCTGGAATTGGATTGTTTCTGCCCAGACATCCCTTCATGATTATTAAAAAAAATCAAGTCATGTCTATACTGACTCCATTTTCCTCCCAGAGTGTGAACTCACAACAGCGTAATTGCAATATTGAACACTGAACCTAACAGAAGTTCAGGAATGGGAGAGGGTATTGACACATATAAATTCTTCTGCCAACTTGAGATCCCACGTGGTTTGCACTAAAAGCCTCTCTAACCCTTTCTCAAGACAGTGTTCAAGGGAGTAGACTCTGACCCATCTTGTCCACCCACTCAAACACAATGAAACCTAATCAAAACCCATGTAAGGGCCGAGCCCGTGGCGCACTCGGGAGAGTGCGGTGCTGGGAGCGCAGCAGTGCTCCCGCCGCGGGTTCGGATCCTATATAGGGATGGCCGGTGCGCTCACTGGCTGAGCGTGGTGTGGCCGGTCTCAAAAACGACACACACACAAAAAAAACATGTAAAATCAAAGTGAAAATGGCTTATGCCTCACCCCCTCTTTGGGGCAAGTGCCCTGTGTCTACTACACCTTAAAAGTGAAATGTGTGCCGTTGTGTGCAGAGCCTGTGCAAAGCGGCCCCCTGCTCTTTTCAGGGAGGGAATGTAAGCAGATCTCTGAAGAAACCACTTGGCTCAGCAATTTTAGGGCTTGTTGTAATTGGCCCAGCCTAAAAGAATTTAGCAAGCTTGTACCTGTGCCAAGGAAAATGCAAATGCGTCCCTGAAACAGAGGTGTTTAGAGCAGATGAGAGGAGCTGGGCTCATCTGCAAACCTAATAGAAAAGCAAGGTGGACACACAAGCTGGGAAGTGGGAGAGGCTCCAGAGAGGCAGTATGCTCACTCAGCTGCGGGGGAGGCCACTCAGCTGAGCTGGCCATGCCAGCAGGGTGGCAGGGCCCCCGGAGAAGGCTCTCGGGTAGGAGGCTTCCTCCTTCCGTTGCAAGCCTCCCATTTCCCTGAGGACCAAGCAAAGCCGGCCTTCCTGCCCAGTCTGGCTCCCCACCAATTGCCCGTGGTCCTCTTCTGGGCTCCACCACCTTTCTCTGGACATGGGGGGCTGGGAATATTCTCCAACATTCTCAGGCTGGGAAGAAGCTTCCTATGGAAATGTCTGATTTGGATATTCTGGTTTTTTGTTATATTTCTGTTATTTTTCTCCATAGCACCCTGTAATCCTTTACAGGATTTTTACATTTGTCTTTCTCTCTCCCCTCCCACCTATTACTCTGGGACCTTCATGAGGGCAGGCCTAGTCACCCAATCGGATTCCTAGTGACAACCATGCTCCTTGCGCCACAGTAGTTACTGAGCAAATGACTGTTGACCTAGAGTAATTCAGGTCACTAAGGGACATTTTAGAGCCTGTTATTTTTCTAATATTTTAATTCTACTTCGATCACATATCTGAGCATATCAGAAGAGTGCAGTCAACATTTGACAGATTCAGATTTTTCTGATGAACTAACAATCTTTTGCAGCCGGAAGGATGTTCTTAGCTGCCCTCCCCTGAGAAGTGAGCCAGTCAGAGAAATGGAGAAACTAAGGCCTGTGGTGGGTGGGTCCAGCTTCCTTTCTGTTGCTTTTCCCTCAGAAGATCCTTGCCTCCTCCTTCCCTCTCAACATGGACCCTTGTCCCTGCCTCTCGTAACCTCTTGACACCCTGAGATGGTTTCGGAAATATCCCAGGTATCTTGGACGTCCCCATGGGCTCTTTCTTCAAGACTCCCTGCTTCTCCACTTCCCTTGCTGCTCCCATCTTCCTCCCTGCCTAAGCTCTGTCTTTTCCTCCTCCCCCTGAGCCCTTTCTTCCTTCTGCTCAATCAGAGGTCCATCTCTGAATGCTCCATTTCTCCCGTCTGCCACCCTCATCAGCTTTGCATTCTTTTTTACAACTTTGTCCCAGCTCACATCATGCAAGTGTCTCCAAACACATTCCACACACTAGCCCTGCCCAGAGCTCCACAGTATTGATTTCTTCCGTATTAGCAAACCTGCACCCTTTTGGTCTCTCCTGCCCCTATTCGTCTGCCTACCCAGCTTGCAGGGTAAGGCTCGCACATAGATGCAAAAGGTAACAGAACAGGCAGCAATTTCATCTATGCTTTTGACCAGTAGCATGTGTTCTAAGTGTGGTCCTGCATAGTAGAGGTGGTGTTCTTTTACATTTACTATACTTCTAACTTTTAAAAATCCTGGTTAATTTTAGGTTCTGTCTTTACGCTCCGAGGCTGTACTGTCTTTCTCTTCTGGTACTATCTTAAAGGCACCGTTTTCTTTTCTTTGGCTGCATGTGTTGCTGATGCACTTTGCATGTGCATCTTTTGCTTATTCTTGAGCCCCAGTAGAACGGCCTACACCAAATTGACTTTGGAGGCTGAGTTCAAACAGAGACCAGGCAGCCCCTCAATCAGGGGAGATATGGAAGGAATTCAGACATGGGGTGGGGGTGGTGATAAGATGGCTTTTAAACATCTTTTAAAACCTGTGATGATCCTTAAATTGATCATTCAGCATGCAGGAACTTTGCCTTTTCCTTTGTGTTTTCAACTATCCTAAAGGGCATTTGCCCCCACCTAGGAGGTGCTTGAATCCTGGAATTACCTGAGACAGTCGAATAAATAATTCTGTTCAAGGGAAACAGAGGAAAAGGCAGTAAGCACGTTTTGGATTTAGCTAATCATTGAACATGTTAGACCACGAGATCTCTCAGTAGGAGTTAAAATGCTTTGTTTGAGAATTTCATGTGTTTCTGTAGTTGATTTTCTCCTTTTGGACCCCAGGTCGTTCATAGACTCAAGGACTCTGAGAGCTGAAGTGATCCCCAGGGGTTATTTCAGTCCAGCTGGCCTCCATGGCTGGACCCTCTTTTTAAACCAAAGAACTTCCACTGACAGAGCCCTCATAGCCTTCTGCAGACAGGAAGTGACCTTTCCAATTTTGCCAGAACTAGCAGAATATTTGGAGTTTCTTCCCATTGCTTCCATTCTATTTCCTAAAGCCGTGCAGAGTAAATCCCATCCCTTTTCTACCTGAGAGCCCTTGGATATTTGAAGATAGCAATTACAGAGCTGTTTCTTCATCTGCCTAAATATTTCCAGTTTTCCAAATTCCTCACAACATGGTTTCAAGTGTCCTGCTCTATTTTCAATGTACTCTGTTCCGCCTGGTGTCAGGTCCAGAGCAGAATGGGATATTCTGACGCTTCCAAAGGGGAGCAAGACTCTCCTTCCCTCCTTGTTCATTTTCCTGTTTCTCAACCCCTGACTCAGTGTCCCTCGCATGCTCCAGACCCTGACACTTTCTCCTTGAGAACTATTTTTGGATTTTGATTCCATCCTTCAAAGTGGCCCTGTCACTAAAGTTCCTCAGTTTTAGTTCCATTTGCATAAATGGGAATCTTATTGTTTTTGCAGCTGTCCTTGAATTCTCTAAATCCTTATTGCTGGTTTTTATTTGACTTGAGTTAATGACAAAGTTTGCATATCTTCAGCACAGGTTATCTCTTTCTTATTCAGCCCAAGGCCCAACAAAGTTCTGAGAAGTATTTATTGAGTCTGTGGTCAGTAACCGTGACAAAGTTTGCATATCTTCAGCACAGGTTATCTCTTTCTTATTCAGCCCAAGGCCCAACAGAGTTCTGAGAAGTATTTATTGAGTCTGTGGTCAGTAACCATATCACCAGTTGACTTATCTTCTTTTTTATCACCATCATCATCGTCTTAGTGGCATAGCTTCTTTTGCTTAAGGTTATTGTTGGTTTTTTTTTTTTTTTTATTATTATTCTTATAGTGTCTATGTTGCCTATGGAGAAAGAGCCCATGAAGTGTCTGTGGTTTTTAATAAATGGAGCTGTATTATTTTAATCCAAATTCAGTCCTCCCCTATGGTTCAGTACAGAGCTGCCATCCACACTGGGGAGGTGCTAGAATTTAATAGTGACCAGTGGGAACTGGTTTGAGATTTGGTTTGCTGAAAGTAATATGAATGATCCCCCTGGCAAGAGCTCTCCTCCCAGGACTGCTAGAAGACTCAATGAGGCAATGTGACAACCTCTAGGCTTAAACAGATTTAGATTTGATTCCTACCTCTGCTGCTTATTTTATGGCCGGTTAACCACTCTGACCTCAGTTTCTTCATCCATAAAATGGAGTTAACTTAATTTCACAGTCAGAGTCTTGGAACTGGTATGATGGCAAAATGAGATCATGTGTCACAAAGCATGTGGTGACCTAGAGCTCAGTTCCAGAGCACTGTTGTCATTTTGCAAAGTTTCCTTCTTGGGTCTCCACTAATAATATTGGTAAATAAAGAACTTCCCACTAGGCCTATTGTTTGACATCATACGATATTTGACATCATGATGAATTCTGTCCTGCAGGCTCAGGCTGGGTCTCTCTGTCTGTGTCATGTCCAGCATGCTGTCCTCATGGCAGAAGAGCCAATCAATACCCCTTAATGTGTGGCTCACTGCCCCGCACTGAGGACAGTCAGTGAGAATGACTTCCCTCTTCTCCATGGACGGAGCCTAGTCTGGACACACAAGGCAGGGCATGAGGTGGTCCGAGTTCCGATCTTGGCTTCACTGATGGGTTTCTAGTGCACTGGAAATGTCACTTGGCTGCAGGAGCCTCTGATTCTATTTGCAGAAAGAGAGTGATATATTTGTGTCCTACCTGCCCGGAGGGATGGGTTACAATGAATGAAATTGCATCTCTTTGAAGAAAGATACTATGTGGGTGCACAGTCTGTTTTCATAAGGTGGACAGCAGGGAGTCACCGGGGCTCCATGGCACTGAAAGCCCAAGAGCCCACACTGGAGAGAGAGTCCAGAACACTGGACCATTACCCTTTACTCAAATAGCGGAGGCTGCGCCTGTCTCCCCAGAGCAGCCCTGTGTCCATGGCTGACTTTAGGATACGTTCGTGCCATTCAGGGCATGAAACAGAGGCAAACAGCTGCCAATCTCCACTTGCCATTCAGAGCACAAGCCGTGCAAACTTCTTACTCATACCATACTAAGAAGGACTCGGAGACCTCCAGGCACCCACATCTCTTGTCTCCCTGCAGTGTCTCCCTGATTCATGGCAGAAGACCTCCACACTGCAACTCACGCAGAGGCTGTTCTTCGTGGCTAGAGTCGGACCCCATGCCCTCTGGGGCACACCCCTCGGGGATATGCCCTCTTCTCTTGCCTTCCTCCTGCCAGGCCACTGTCCCAGCTGGGAACTGCCCTGCCATGCCCCACATTTCCCACAAGGGGGAGCCCCCGCAGGGCAGCTGGGGCTGCGGAATTTTGGAAAGCGCTGAAGTTTTCCCCTCTTGTCCTGTAACTGGTTTTCGCTCACACAACTGTGAGACTTCTTTGTTGCAATGTTGGGGTCTGAGATAACATTTCTGGAGGCTGCGGGTGAGGACCACGGCTGATACCATCTTTTTCTTGCATGTTGCTATTTACCTAGCATCGTAAACTAAGGAGGAAAAGTAACAAAGAGCTTGAAGACAGGCACAGCTCACAGGCCGTGGACGGAGCTGGCGGCATCAGACGGGCAGAACCAAGGCTTCTGAGGGGCAACCAGGAGGTGCCTGCAGCTGCAGAGCACAGGTAGGTGCCAGAGATGGAATGACCAAGGGGCTTACGGTGGGTGCGAGGTGGCATGGGGGTGGGGAGGCACAGAGCCCCTGACGCTGCAGCTGCAGAGCACAGGTAGGTGCCAGAGATGGAATGACCAAGGGGCTTACGGTGGGTGTGAGGTGGCATGGGGGTGGGGAGGCACAGAGCCCCTGACAGGGGGTAGGAGTGGATGAAGCAGACAGAGCATGGTCAGCAGGGATTAAAGGGGAAAAGCAGTGCAGAGAGGCCCTTGAGAGACAGGGGAAGAGGAGGAGGAGGAGCCCCAAAGGAATGCAAAAGAAAAAAAAATAAAAGCAGTGCAGAGAGGCCCTTGAGAGACAGGGGAAGAGGAGGAGGAGGAGCCCCAAAGGAGTGCAAAAGAAAAAAAAAAAAAGGTTACAGGGTATGATGCAAAAGGCTGACCACGGAGCAGGCAAGGGAGGGCTCAGGAACTGAATCAGAGACTTCAGGTGGTTTGAAGTTGGTTCCAACTCGGCCGCCCCAGAAACTTCACAGGACGTGAGAGGACGGGAGATTGACAGCCAGTGCTGAACTGCACAAGAACTTTCAAAGTGGAGAGGAGTGCCTGAAAGTCTATCTGAGCATTGTGGTTGTGTGTCATCTAGCCACACCCACTCCAGACTTTGACCTAAACTAGAAGGAATTCTGGTCTGATGGTGTTTTCAGGTTGTCTGCACTCTGAACTAATGTTTCACACTTTCCCTTGTTCCTTTAAGTCTTCCAGTTGCTCCAGGTAATGGATGAGGAGTCAGAAATTCTGCGTTCTAGTCCAGGCTCTGCCACTTGTTGGCGAGATTAGCTTAAGCAAGGAAACATCTGAGTTTCCTTTTTCTTTGTCTATGAAAGGGAGATAATAATATATTACTGATGAGCCTTACAGGATTTTTCTGAGGATTGAATAAGTAAGATAATGTGAATAAATGCTCTTAATAGATTATAATTGCTAGCTGAATAAAAGATGGCATTAATAATAATTAATCAGTTAATATACCCTTACTACTCTCAGCAGGGGATTTGCCTACTGAGCTTTGAAAGGAACAGAAATATATATGTATATATGTATATTAATCTTATTTTACTATTTGTGGGAAAGTTTAAAGACATGACTGCTTATTTCCACAGCACTCTGTGGCAGATAAGTGGGAAACTTTATGTTCCTTCTCTGTGTTCAAATGTTCTTTTTCCCCGGCCTAGGCTACATTTTACCTTTTCTCAAACATGCATAGATAATGATTGATAGTGTCTGCTTGGCTACCTGGAAGAGTGATTTGTCTGTGTCCTAGACAGTGCTGCTAGAGTAAATGTCAAATCGTGTCTCAGGCACATGATCAGAATGAATATACTTGGAAGAAGCAAATAAGAGGCGTTAATAATCCCATCACTATGTTCCCTGCCTGGGAAGTATTTTCTCCAGGTCACTTGTTACTTTATCCATTGAAATGTCTCAGATCAAAAATTGGGTTCTGCACCCTGAGTCAGGCTGGTTGAGTCTACCTGTGAAGACTGAAGTCCGTTTCGACACCTGTAGACACATTCACCCTTCCTTCAGGTTCCAGAAGCACTGCGGTGTATGGGGAAGGCCAGGTAGACCATGGGAAAATCACTTGATTTCTCTTCTTCATCTGTCAAATGATGTTGTTACTGCTGTTCCTTCCTGTATCACAATGGAGATGTGAGGAGCACATGAAATTATGCTTGCACATGTCTGTAACTCTGCAAGTGCTGTAAAACTGCAAGGCATTATCGTCAGTATTCTGCTGCATGTTTCTTTCTAGTGATTTGCACATATTTCACAATTTAAATTATTTTAAAGGCAGTCTTTCTCCACCTGTTAATATATATTTTTTTTACTTCTTTTCATTTCTACCAATTAACTGGTAAATAAAATATTAATAGAGATGCTAAGTTTAACCTACTCACCTTCAAAATGTTGGTATCCTATCCAAATTACATGTGTAGATACACACTGTGTACATAGGCTACTTGTACTTTTCCAAAACCACCAAAAACATGTGTATATTCCTTATACTTTCATATACATATTTGAGCAAAAAAAAAAAAAAAGAAAAAGAAAAAAAAACCACCAGCATTCACACAGCACTTAGAGAACAGATTTAATACGGAAGAGGAACGAACACATCCCTCTATCATCATTGCAGCTGGTTTAGAGTCTAGAAGTGACCACAATGCACAGTTCATGTGGCTAAAAAAAAAATCATGGATCAATTTCCACCCTGTTTCTAGTAATGAATATCAATATCTTGCCTCTTCTAGACAGACTGTCAGCAGCTTCAGATATTTTTAAATGAGTTTTAAAAAATACATTTGCAAAGTCAATTATTTTGAATCTCATCTGAAGCAATTAAAAAAACATCCTGACATTTAAGGTGATATTTTTTCCCAAGTAAAATAATTATAAATAATACTAATTATGAACAAATCATTCAGTTACTCTCAGTCTAGTTCAACCTTTAGGTTAATAAACCAATCCATTTAAATTCATTTTGCTCAAAGGACCAATTTGTTAAAAAATGTAGTGACCTTTCACCACAAGAATGATTGATATTTTCTTTAACAATAATCAGAGCTGTCTTTCGCCAGAAGAGCGTGTGATCAAGTAGTAGGTATGGAAAACTTGGGTTCTTTTATGCTTCTTTTCCTAATACTTCTCGGATAGATACAAAATGATGTTGATGGTGATGAAGAGGGTGATGATAATGTACAAAATTAAAACTCTAGTTTCAAAGAGTCCCTTCAAGACATATCTGAAAGTCTCTGGACAATTGCTCACAAAACCCAACAATATCATTCTTCATGCCATAAAAGGAGTTTAGATATTTCCCTCTGCTTCTGATGTTTCATTTTCACCAAAGGTGTAGGACACGGATTTGCAAAGATGGCCCATGGGCCAAATCTGGTGTGCTACCTGTTTTTATAAATAAAGTTTTATTGGAACAAAGCACATCTACCATTTACATATTGTCTACAGCTACTTTCCTACTAAAGAGGCAGAATTGAGTGGTTACAACAGAGACCATATGGTCCACACAGCCTAAAATACTTATTATCAGGCCCTTACAAAAAATGTTTGCTAATCCCTGGTGTAGGGTAATGGGGGAAAAAAAAAGTCATCTTTGAATTTGTGACACCAACTAATATTTGAGCAGCACTTTAGAATTTATAAAGTCTGAGCATGTTATGTTGTAATAGGTACTATTTTCCTCACTTAACTGATGAAGAAATTGCAAAGTTTTCACAGTCATTCAGCCAGTAAGTGGTTTGGGTGGACCGTGGCCTCTGAAGAATGGAGAGCCCTGTCCCGATGGCAGCCTTTAGAGCAGCAGCAAAGGAGATGGCACTCAACCTGCAGTGATCGTCCACCAGATGTGGTCATTGCCAAAAGACAGGAGAGGAAGCAAAACTCTTGACATTCTGTTCCCTCTTTATCTGACCTTGGCCTGGGTGATTTTAACCTTGCCCGCTTCTATGTCCCCATTCTCACAGCCAGAGTTATACCGATAAACAGAATGGAAAGCAAAGTGTTTTGTAGTTAAACAAAGCTAAGCTTGACTGCATCGACCCTCGCTTATCCACACTGGAGAAATGTATCTACCCTGAAATTGGCACGGTGGCATGGATGTTCCACAACAGCAAATAACAGAAAAGTCTTTTGTTTGGGGACTGACTGCATCGACCCTCGCTTATCCACACTGGAGAAATGTATCTACCCTGAAATTGGCACGGCGGCATGGATGTTCCACAACAGCAAATAACAGAAAAGTCTTTTGTTTGGGGACTTTTTTTTTTTTAAGTTTGCTTTTTGAAACAGCAAATCCCCTCTTAGTTACATTTCTTATTTATTCAAGTAAATACAAAATTATATTCTACCACCACCTTCCCAAGCTTGTGATATCTACTAGCAAAGTAGGCCACAAAGTGCTGGATATCAGGAAGAAAGAAGTCTTGTATGAAGACCTTGCCTTTGAGATCCATAGACATAAAACAATAGATGTTTGCAGAGACTGAACATTTTCTTAAACTTATATTTTTCTGTAAAGGGAGTGAGGAATAAAATGAAAGAGATAAAAAAAAAAGAGAGAGAGAAACTCCTACATCGAACCTTTCCTGAAGATTCCAAACCAAAGATAAGGATTTAAACAATTGAACTAATTCAGTTGTCCATTCAACCAACTTTCATTTTGAGTGTCCACTATGCCAGGCACTGCTGCAACTTGAAAGAGAATCACATTGACTCACATTGACTAAGGTTCAGATTTTCTCCAGTAAATGATTTATTAGAGAAACGAACCACATGTGAATGTGTTTAAAATACACATTAGAGATAAGCAATGGGATGGAGTACAGATGTAATCATCACATTGACTCACATTGACTAAGGTTCAGATTTTCTCCAGTAAATGATTTATTAGAGAAATGAACCACATGTGAATGTGTTTAAAATACACATTAGAGATAAGCAATGGGATGGAGTACAGATGTAATTCTAAGTATGCTCAAAGGAGGTTATTCTTCCCTATTGGACTATCAAAGATATTATAGAAGAAGTGGCATTTTGGGGAGATGAAAAATATGTAGGTTTTAGATACTTGGAAATGGAAGGAGTGGACATTCTAGGAGGAAACAGAGGGAACAAAGTCATGGATCAAAGTGTAGGGTTTGCACATGTGCAGAGAATCATTCATTCTACATGGAGCATGCGGTTATATGGGAATGGGGGAAGGTAAAGGAGGCGAAGCAGCTCAGAACCAGATTCTGGAGGGCTTTGGGTAGTAGGGTAAGTAGTTGGGTCTTTATTCTGTAGATGGTGAAAGCCACACATTGAATAATCGTGTTCAGGAGAATGACATGATTGTACCTATGACCCGGAAAAGAACTTGGAGGCAGGTCACCGGTTAGAGACAAGATGAGAAAAAATGACTCCTTTATCTTGTGCTACAATTGCAAGGCTGCTCATCTGTCATGACCCCGACTGCTGCAGGTTAGGGCACAGGCTGAGGGCTTTCTGAGGGCATTTATTTAATGGCATGCCAGTGGCATTTACTCATAAAACCAAAAAGCCATTGGGGCCAGAAATAGGGGTTTTGGTTACTTCCCCAAACAGGATGCAGTTTGGGTGATTACCCATGTGATTCATCGAGGTCGGGAAACAAATCCTCCACAAACAAACACCCCTCCCCTCCAAGTCCAGTGACTCACGGCTTCTTCAGTTCTATCCATGGAAAGCTCTGGAGTCCAGGCAGAATGTGAAGCATGATGTTAAATCATAAATCTTTAGCATTCATCACTACAAAAGAATCACTTTTGTTCATTCTTTCACTCAGTTGAGCAATAAGCATTTACTGAACTCCTACTGTCTTAGGCGCAAGGAATAAATACGGCATTAGAAAACACAGTCCGTGCCATAAAATATTCCTCAGTTGAGTTGGGAAGACAGATATAACATAAACAATAAGGAGAGTATCCCGTAAGTATTGAAACAGAGAAATGCAAACAATACTAAAGGATCAGAGGAAAGACCCATAACTGCTTTGGGAGAAGAGGGGTGGGATTGGAGTTGGCCTTAAAAATAACTGTCATTATTCATTCATTGATTCAACAAATCATCTGTGAGCACTTACTATGTGCCAGGCACTGTTCTAGGTATGAGATTTAATGCTTTTATGGAACTTACATTCTAGCAAGAGGACCCATATAGTAAATATAGTTGGGAACCAACCAAATAAATATCTACCCTCAGGCAGCTCACATTTTTTTGTAAAAGAAAATTTCAGAGAGTAGCAACTAGCACCTCATTCCAAGCAAGATCAATGTATGCAGAAAGAAGCATGAATTTAGTTAGCCCCCTGGAAAAAATGGAGAAAGAAACTTAAGGTTTGGGGTGCCTCATATGACAAGAGGGCTTATTAATAGGCCTGAATCGAGTTGGGCAAATTGCCCTGACACTCTTTGCCTGGAGTGGACAGACATAAGGTGGATACCATTCTTACATGGAGGTTCATAGCACTGAGTTCCCAGACATTCTGATTTTGCAGTGTCTATCAGGCAAACAGAGTTACTGATTCAGGATCCTGAATACAGACGTTTGGACCCACTGATCAGTTTTATATACCTTCAATCAGACTGTTCGGCAATGGCCCAGTGCCATGAAGATGAAAAACTCAAGACACTGGCCACTTCCTTGCTTAAATAATATTCCGGTCAAATTCTGTAACAGCCAACTCTGGCTTGGAGGTCATACTTGATTCTCATTTTATGAGATGGTCTAACATAACCAGGCCATGAGGTGGTTACTGTTGTGGTACTCATTGGAATGCGATTTGACCTATATAAGGAAAAGAACCAGGACAGAAATAGCTCTTCAGTCCATCACAGGCTTGGAGAAATCCAGTATAAGCAATCGTAGAATTACAGAGCTGGAGCAGACTCAAGGTGACTTAAGGTGATGCTGGCACCTGCCTCTAGGCAGATGTATGCCTGTCTGGAAATTTAATATAGATTCTAGAACTCATTATTTTAACAAATGCATAAAAGCATGCCCATCTTGAATAGTACACTTCCCTTCAGGGCAGTGAAGCTGCCTAGCCATGGGCAAAACATCTTTGAACCTTCCCTCTTTTACAGTAGACCTCAGTACCTACAGCATATTCTTGTAATACACTTCGTGGGAGAAAATTATCATCTTTGGAGGCTGTTTTGTGTTTTTGAAAAAACATGAATGCCATATCCAATTGGTCCAGCTGGATGATACCATTTTTGATTAAAAATGAATTTAAATGCAGCTATAAAATTGTGAGCTGACATTTTTGTTTACCTCATAACTGGTTCAAAAGGGACTTACCAGCAATTGCAAAAGTAATAAATACATGTTCTCCCAGATGTCAAGTTTGAGGGTATATGAACTCTGGTAAGTCTTACTATTTCTCACTCTACTTGGTGAACTACTTTAGGTCAAAGAGCATGCCTGTTTGTCTTAAAATACCCACCAACCACAGAGGCAGGTACTCAGCAGAGGCTATCTGTTGAATGAATTAAAAACAATAATGTCATAATTTCATAGTCATATTGTGAATCCTTTGTCCGTTTTAATTTTTTCACCAAATATGAATCCTATAATTACCTCTTACCTTGAGGCTAATTATCCATCAAATAGCAAGGAAAGTAGTCAGTGGTATATGGAACACTGTTCTGGGAAGAAAGTTGTGGTTCTAGTGTAAACTGAACTCTGTTATGTGTAGGATGGGGGGTTTGGGAAAGGTATGTAAGCCTGTCTCCATTTTTAAATAAAACAATTGAATTAGATGATGGGGAAAGGTCCATTTGAGGAATAAAATCTTGAGTCGCTACTTTGTGCCTTTCTCTAGGTGCATGTTGCAGGAGGTATTTTCAAGGTCTTAGTGTTGGTCAGGACTTTTGTTTTTGCAAGTGACAGAGACCCATCTTGGATGAATTTAGGCAAAAAAAAAAAAACCCCAAAACTCCAGGAAAGGCTGGGATACACCAAGCTCCAGAAGTTACTAGAATCAGGGACTTGGGCACTTTCTTTCACTTTGTCTTCAGCTTTTTTCTGTGGGTCAGCTTTATTTTCTTAGATACGCTTCCTTCATGAACCTGGAGAAATTTGTAAAATCTCTGGAAAGTCCTCTGAGCCAGGAAAGCATGGTAACATGACTGGCAGTTGCTAGAGAACCAAAAGGCCAGGTAGAGAGAGGGTCAGCTCCCCAGAGGAAAGGTAAAATAAAGTAGAGCCCACCTTCCCCTTTGGCTGCTCACTCCACCCCACTCTGCTCGGCTACACGAACACTACGTGGTGACTTTACACTCTCTTCTCAAGACCCTGTTCAGCTGGGCTTTCTCTGGGGCCTGACTGCCTAGGCAGTCCAGTCCCTTCCTGCCTGTGCTCTCAAAGCGCCTTGAACCCATCTGTACCAGGGAAGCACAACTCATCGTGTAGCTTGTCATGGTCTCTTTACAGGTTTTCTCCACCATGAGTCTGAGAACTCCTCAAAAGCGCCAACTGCCTTAATGGATTTCATTACTTTATTTATTCAATCATTTATTTATCAATTATTGACAGCCTATTATGCTGCGTTCTGGGGATTCAAAGAGAAGTGACATAAGACTCCTGTTGTCAAGGTGATCAAGGCCAAGTGGAAAACATAGGATGAACAGACACTTGCAGGGCAACGCAGTGGGATGAGTCCACCCCAGACATCAGCGCAGGGCGTGGATGGAAGGAGCACACGGGAGAGTCTCCTCCTGAGGCAGGGATGGCTTTGGAGGAGGCGGAGGGAGTTTCCCAGAGATGGGAAGGGGTCTCCTCTGGCCAAGTCCTGTTGCGTAGGATTGAGACTGATTGTATAGGATCTGGAGGGAGAGAGCTTTCTTTGCCATAAGAACAGCATACGAGGAGGTCAGGGGATGCCTGAAAGTGCTACAGAATCAGGCTTGTGTTTGCCTGGGACAGATAAGACAGAGACACAAATGATTGGAAAATAAGACAGTTTCCAATAAAGTGCTAATTTTACAATACAATGCACTAGGAGGATAGGGAAGATCAGGATCACTGTGGACTCTTCCTGGAAATCTCTCAGAAAATGAATGTAGGTTTTGACTCACTCCATGAGAAGTTGACAGTGTTAAATCTGAAATCAGAAATCTGGGTTCCAATCTCCCTCTGCCAGGTATTAACTTGGTGATAATTTCTTAATCTCTAATTTCTGCATCATTAAACAAAGACATTAAGATCCATCTCTCAAAGTTATACTGAGGATAAAATAAGGTATGTAATTGAAAGTACATAGTAAGCTGTAAAGCACTATACAAATAAGTTATTCCATAAATCTGTTTATCTGTAAAACAGAGAATTCTTCATTGACAAGGATATTTGGAAGGTAGGAAAAGATGTATAAATATAATTATATGGAAAGATACAGTACTTAATTTTACTTACCAGCTAAAAATCTTGGTTAATGCTATTGCAGAATGAATAAAGTGTTAATGAGTTGACTACGACTTTTTGTACATTTCTGACACTGAGGAGAGGGTAGAAAAACACCACTTCAGGGTAGGCGGTCTGACTCAGCTGTGCATGTGATGTGTTAGGAATTAAGTAGTTTGGGTGTTCTCATTTTAAGGTGCTCTCTCCACTAAGCAACGTGCATTCTTGCAGACAGAAGTTTAACCTGAGGATTTTCTTCTCCCAGTAGAGCTCTGAGAGGTGCAACATTCCCTTCAGTGTCTCCATTTCCTCCTCTTTAAATGGTCATACACAATGGTGGTATCCTAAAGTCACACTCACACAAGCGATGTGTAGAGGAATATGATTCCATCACATTCTGAGTGAGTCAGTCTTATTCTCTGATCAGGTGTGGGAGAGATCAGGGAAGTACCTCCAACAGATGAAGAATGGCATGCTAAAGGAATCTGAACCCTTCTGAGTGCATTTCAAAGGCTGTGGGTGAAATACTAAAATTTAACTGACACGGTGTAAATAATCCTTCGCTTCTTGGGCTCCTTCAGATTTGGAGAGCCCTTGGCTCTTGTGACGTAAGAAACCCCTGCCTGGCTTCCCCGTTCTCCACTGACACCAACACAGAGCCAATCATTACAAAGGGGAATGACTCCAGTGCTTTTCCCTGTTGCTGTGAAAGTGGCCCCGAAAAGCTTGGAATGAGATATTAGAGATTTGTCACTCACTCTTGTTCAATGATGAATCCAGAGAACATAAAAGTGGAGGCCTGTCGCTACTGGGTATGGGGTTCAAGTCATTGCCAGTTGGTAGTCCTCTCTCTGCACCCCTTTTTCTGCTCACCTGGATCAACTCTTCTAAGAGCTGCATTTCTAAAATTTATGTAAGGAAGGAGAGCCTGGCCTCTTCCTTGGAACATGATGTCTATGAGATATCAATACAAGTTCCTCAAAATAAGGAGGTATTCTAAGGTCAGACAAGTTGAAGAAATGCTGAATATGTCCCAATTGGAGACAAAGGCTACAAAATTAGATGAAATATTTGAACTCAGCTTTTCCAAAGTTATTTGACTTAAGAACTGTTTTACTTAGTAATACTCTTTAACATCTTGAATACTCCTTATTCCTAGATAGTAGGAAAATGCTGTTCTTAGAGAAGTCTCAATAAATAGTCCTATTAGAGGCTGAAGTCCATGCCTCAGATTGAAGAAAAGTTGAAAATAGCTTAGATGAATCTTGTAAATAGTGAATACATGTTTATGTTAACACAAGGGTTCTTTTAAACATCCTATTTTTAAAAATTTATTTGTACATGTTTGTGGGGTACAGTGTGCTGTTTCGGTACGTGCTTATACTGCACAATGATTCACTTAGGGTAGATAGCATCATGTTTTTGTTTTAATTAAATTGGAGGTCTGTGGGGGAGGGGCTGAAATAAGCGATCAGAATTTGAGTTCATTCATCAAGCAAAACCCTATCCTCTAGGTTAATTCAAAAAAAAAATATTCTTTTCTATTAGATTAGATTGGATAGATCTCATGGAAAAATCCCTTGAAAATGTTGGAACTGACTCTTCCTCTCCCTCTTCTCTGCCCTTTTGCCTTTCTTTATAAAGAATGAGTGTGGGTTTGATTTATAACTATCATAGTTTGTATTTGATGGGATCCTATGGAAACCTACTAGCCAAAGGAAAGAGTAATCCCCAGTAGTTTTAACTGTAATCACAGAAAAATCCTTTGCTCTTCTGCCTTTTTATTGCTCTGTGATCATGAGCCCTATCTTTAATTGAACTTTCCCAATAAACGCTAAGATTGTGTTTTCTTTCCATAGTCTCGCCAAAGTACTTTTTTCTTTATATCTACAAAATAGCCAGAAAGATATTAGGCAATGGGGTCAACTCTGCTCATCATATGCGTCATTGTATACCTCCTCTAAGAAACTTTCCTCGATTAACTTTCTTCTCCTCTAATCACTCCTTCCCCCAGCATCTCTTGAGAATGTGCTCAATTCATAGGATGTTGTTTTACCTATGGTGACACAATGCTTTACAACTGGACTCAGTCCATTATTTGTGTTTTTTTCTGCCAACTAGAATCTAAAGTTAATTAGAGGCAGGTAAAATATATTTAATTATTTCATATTATCTTCAAAGTCTCACATGCAGTGTTCTGCACAGAGTAGGTACCTAGCATACTTGATGCCAGTGGACTCAAATAATCTTTAGTTCTTTCTCCTGCTAATTCCCATGGCAGATGCACTTTGTAGATCTGTTGGCTACAGGAACTTAATACATAGCTTTTATCATATGAATGGCATTCTAACTGTTTTATTTATCTTAAATGTTCTGAAGAAAAGAAGATAATGAATATCTGGATGAAAAAGAGCTTACATTCTTAAAGTGTGGGTTGGAGACATTTTTTATTGAACACAACCATTTTGTGTCATACTGATTTCCTCAGGATATGAATCAGAGAGAAAGAACTGAAGTCTTGTCCCAGGAAAAAAGGGAATGATAGGCAGAGGATTTTTCACTGGTAAGGCAATTTACACACTTGTCCTTTTCATCGTGAGTCATGGCCTATGATACATTTCATAGCAATGTCTATGAGTTTCCAATTCGGGAATTAAACATGACAGCCAAATAAGGGAGAGAGAAGAAAACAGACTTTGAATCCACCTAGTTACCATTCACAGAGTTCTAGAAGTGGATCGTGAAAATGACTATCCTAGCACTCCACTTCTAGTCATATCTTCAAATCCACTGAGCGAGAGAATTAGCTAATCACTTTCACAATGTCTTCAGCAGAGAAATTCAACAGAGTTTTTTCAATAACCGGCTCTAGTGTTCCAGAGAAAACTCTTTCTAATCTCTTCCCTACATCTTTTTCTTTTTTTTTTTCTTTCTTTTGCTATGACTTGAGGCTAACATTTTCTTTCTTTTCACTTTCATATTGGCTGACCTATGCTCATTTTAAAGTCACACTATAAACAGAGTTTTTTCAATAACCGGCTCTAGTGTTCCAGAGAAAACTCTTTCTAATCTCTTCCCTACCTCTTTTTCTTTTTTTTTTTCTTTCTTTTGCTATGACTTGAGGCTAACATTTTCTTTCTTTTCACTTTCGTATTGGCTGACCTATGCTCATTTTAAAGTCACACTATAAACTTTTTTTTAAGTTATTAAAGCATACACACCTTAGTCTTTTTATTTATTTTTTATTGCTTTCTAATAAAGCAATCCCAGCTCATTTTAAAAGTTCTCTTACATCTAATTTTTTCATACTTCAGGTCATTTCTCAGGGTGTTCCCCAGCTATTCTAATAATAGAATAAAAAACACAAATGCTTTGTTATATTTGCTTGTGAATCCCAGTACCTAGAATACATTATAGGTGCTTAAAATGCTAACTGAATGGATAAATATGGCCTCATATTTGTGTAGTTTTTAATGCTTTATGGAAAATTTTAACATCCTAAAAAAATTCTAAAGTTGTCTTGTATCTACTGTCACCTCCCACACCCCCAAGATCTTACCTTTGGTTATAAAGACAGTAAGTATCAGTGTGGAGAACTGTTCCCAATCAAATAATTGTATTGACTTAACCTGAAAATTTGCTAAAGCAGAGCTGCTAGTGTTTTGAAAAATGTAGACCCCCAAACTCAATTTCATAGTCAGATAATGAAGAGAATAATAGAAGGAACACATCCCAGTTCTAGCAGGTCTTTGTTTTGGAGGTACATCCGAACATCAAGTACTTCTTAATTATAAAATATGATTTGTTCAGAGTGAGCTTTTATTTTTCTCTGACCCTGAACTCCAATTCTCATGGCCTTTCTACCAGCTTCTTTTCTATAATATGTTCAGGATATGAAATAGTAATAGCACTTGATAAGGCACTTTTAAACTTTTCATCTTCATGAGGTGGAACATCTTGGTGCTTTGATTAAATGATACATGGTCAGTGTAAGAATCTTGGTGCACCTTGTGATGAAGTCCTTGCTGCTTCAGATTCCTTCAGTCCAGGAATCAACAGCCTTTTTATTCCTTTCATTACTTCACTGGAGTTCAAAGTCAGCCAGAGGTGGGTATTAAATGATCAGGGGGGAGACAGAGTCTCTTGCATTGAGCTCCTTGAAGGCAGGGACTACATCAGAAACTTGCATATCCCCATCCCCAAATTCACGGTCTGGCATAGAGCAGGTACTTAAATACATATTCATTATATTAAATTGACATCCGTAAGAAATTCAAGAACTCCGAGGCTTAGTTGTAACTCCGTCCATTAAAATGTGGCCTTAGGGGCCGGCCTGGTGGCGCACTGCTGTAGTGCGCCGCTTGGGAAGTG
>NW_007727658.1:147336-149368 GCF_000696425.1 Galeopterus variegatus
GGAAAAAGACAAAAAAAGGAAAAAAAAAATGTGGCCTTAGATAAGTCACTGAGCTTCTATTATGTCATCTCGAAAGTGAGATTCCTATCTACCTTTACAGGACTAATGAGAATGTGAGAGACTAGGAAACTGGCCCTTGAGGAATATTTGTTTTAGACTTCACAGACCAAATGGAGTTTTACTCTTTAAATAATTTACAAAGTAGTGGTTTTTGTGTAAATAATCAAAGCAAAGGGGCTCTTGGTGATCTACTTATGGATTAATATTTTTAATTAGTATGTCATTTCTTGACAAATTTCTACAACTCTCAATATCTGTTTTTTCCATTAATTCACATTCCACTGTGGTCATCTTTACTGTTGAAATGGAACTGTCCACTTGAAGATATGTTGAGAAATGGTTTCTTACAATCTGGATTCATAAATCTTAACGAGAAGAGCCTGGAGCCAAGCGACTCAGAGCATTGTGAAATCAGTTAAACTAGGAAGTTAAACTTCTGGAATATGTAAGCAATCTACCACTTTCTTGTTGATCAGAGGCAGAAAGCCCAGAAAGAGTATTTCACAAAGGTTAGTGCAAGAGAGAAGTGCATTGAGTCATTGTTGAGTGCTGGATGGTCTAGAAAATTTATTGCATTTATCAAAGAAAGAAGTCTGTATTCTAATATCGCCTTGCTAAGAAATTCGTCATAAAATTGTAAATGAACAATTTTATTTCCTCAATGTTTCTCAAACCTGAGTGGGCATCAGAATCACCTGGAGAAATTGTTAAACCACAGATGCCTGGTTACTACCCTCAAAGTTTCTGGTTGCATAAGTCTAGGGTGGGGTAGATCCCCAGAATTTGCAATTATAACAATTCCAGGGTGGTGCTAATACTATATTATAGGCACAGGGACCAAACATTGAGAACATGGTGCTACTTGATTTTCCTTAAGATTGCCAAGGCTGGTAAAAATAAATATTCCATGGACTGCTACTCTTTTCTGTGACTAGTATAATGAAATGGGACTTGGATAAGCCGTCAAAGGCACAAACCATAGGAAGATGTCTATGGGTCAGAGTGTCTTACAGATCTACAATGAACACACAAAAAGAAAGCCAGAATTTATTTATTTTTTTAAGTTAACCTTTCAGCTCCTTGATGACTTTATAGAGCACAGTATTGTGGTCTGTTCCAAACTCCTCCTTCAGTCATCTGAAAATATATTGCCTGAATCTTCAAAACAAAAGAAGAAAGATATTTCTCAATTTTCTTTCAGGTTGTTATTTCAGGTTGTCATCTCTTTCTCAACAAATGGGCCATGCATTCAGGTTTGCTACTTTCTTGCTTTATGATCTAATTAGATACTGGACAATAATCCCCTATCCAGCTATTTTTAAATAACGTTCTTATTTTGTATAGGCACAATATTATTAATTCAGGTTCTTTTCCTGGAAGCCCATTTCATTCAGTTCTATTCAACACCCACTGAGTGACTTCACATGCCAAGCACTATTCTAGATACTTAGGAAAAGACATGACAAAGACGGACATCAATCCCTGTCCTTGCAGAGTCTACATTCTAGCAGGAGCTGTACAGACAGTAAACATAATACAGAAATAGATATATTATATTCCTGGTAGTAGATGTTATTGACAAGAGGAAATTAGAGCAGAGTAATGAGGTTCGAGACTGCAGGGTCTGCCAGAGGAGGGTTGTTTGCACAGTTGCAATTTTAAATTGGGGTGCCATTTGAACAAAGACCTGAGGCCGGTGAGACTTTAAGTATATATCTGGGAAGAGTGACACGGGCAAAGAGAACAGCCTGTGTAAAGGCCCAAAGATAGGAACATGCTTAGCACATCCAAGGAACAACAAAAGTGCCCATGTGGCTGGAGCATGGAGTCTGAAGGACAGTAGGTCAGAGGGTATATTAGTCCATTTCTTTTGCTTATAATAAAATACTCAGAACTGGGTGATTTATAAGAAAATGAAATTTATTGCATACAGTTTCTGAGGCTGGGAAGTCCAAAGTCTATCTGGTGGTGG
>NW_007727658.1:150312-153650 GCF_000696425.1 Galeopterus variegatus
CCCTCTTAATAGTCACAGTGGGGGCCAAGTTTCTAATACATAAAACTTGGGGGACACAATTCAAGGTTCAGTGAGTTTTGGGGAGACATAATTCAATCCACTACAGAGGGATAACAGAGAGGCAAGGGGAAAACCATGTAAGGCGTTGTAGGTCACTAAAAAAAAGATTTTGGTTTTAATCTGAGTGAAATGGAAGACACTGCAGGATGTCGAGGAAGAGCTGACATTTTAAGAGGGATCTTCCAGATATCATGTTGAGAATAGACTGAGTAGGGCCAGGTAGAAGCAAGAGACTAGTTAGGAGAATATGCCAGTAACCCAAGCAAGAGATGATGTGACTCAGGCCATGGGTCGGTCAGTAGAAGTGGTGAGAAATAGTTCAATTTTGGATATATTTTGAAGTTATAATTCAACGAGGAAGTAAGGTTTTGTCATGAGCAACCAGAAAGATGAATTTGCCCTTGGTTGAGATGCTATAAATTGAGAGGCCTGTAGCAAGAGCAGGTCTGTGAGGAATATCAGGATTTTGGTTGGACATACTTAATTCGAAATGACTATTAGACACTTGATTGTAGATGTTGAGTTAGTTGTTGATCATGCATATGTGGAGCTTATGAGAGCATGTCAAGTACATCCGGGCTAATGATGGAGACTTGAGAGTTGGCAATGCATTGGTATTACAAGCTGTGAGGCTGAATGAGATTATCAAGTGAGTCAATGTAGATAAAGTAGAGAAGAAGACAGGGACTCAGTCCTGGGGTTCCCCAGCATTATGGGTTCAAGAAGAAAAGGAACCATCAAGGAGAAAGCGAGGAGTGTGTACGGAGATAGGAGGAGGAGGAGGAGGGTGTGGTGTCACAAAAATCAAGAGAGGGAAGTGTATCAAGTAGAGAAAAGTGAAAAATAGTGCTAAATGCTGCTGATGGACCCAGTAAGATGAAGACTGAAAATGGCCCATTGAATTCCACCACTGGACATCATTAGTGACCTGAACAGGAACGTGATCTGGTGGAGTGGTGATGGTTAAATCCTGGTGTAAGTAACTTGAGAGAGAACAGTAGGAGAGGAATTAGAAACAGGAAGGAAAGCCACTTCTTGAGGTTCCTGCAAGAGAAAGGAAAGAAACAGAACAGAAACAGGAGGGGAAAGTGGGGTCAAACTATGGGGTTGGTTGGTGTTTGTTTTGGCTTAGAAGAAATTACAATATAGCTGTGTGCTGATGGAAATGACCTACCAGAGAGGGGCGGATTAATGTTTTAGGAAAGATAGAAAGAATTCCTTAAGCAATTTTGTTGGGTTGGCAAATAGTGATAGTTTCTAGTGTCCAAGTGGAAGATTTGGTTTCAGAAAGGAAATAGGATATTTTCATCCATAGTCACAGGCATGTTTAGTGTACTGACGTTGCTGGGGACTGGCGGGAGGGCAGGTGTAGTGGTGAGAACCTGTGTAAAATTCCTTTTGATCACTGGTTTCTCCATGAAATAGGAAACGTTATCTCATGAAATCTCAATAATTGTTCAAAAATAAATAAATAAATAAATAAAGCGTAAGCATATGCCTCCACAAATATTTATTCAAAAAATAAAACAAAGCCAAACACAATACAAAAAGTATGCCATAGATATTTCATTTTAGGAGTTTTTCTAAATAAAATTTGAGGTTTTTAAATAGGGGTCTAATGTCTTTTCAATGAGGGACTCTTCCTGGCAAATGTCTCTGTGCATAGGCATTCTGCACTGCTGTACTAACCTTAAAAATTACCCCAAATTAGGGGCATTTGTATAGAAAATTTTTATTTGCCAATTCGATGTGCATGAATGTCTATAACATTTGATAAATGTGGTGGAGTAATTTCCATGATAAATCTTCAACAATCCCTTGCTCTTCGTTTCAGTGAGATGACTGACCTCTACCAACATGTGAGTGTTGTCAGTCTGGCACTTTGTAGATTTTGGCTGCAATTCTTAAACAGATGTGATACTTTCATAAACTTAAACCCGAGATAGGAAACAACTATGTGATTTTAAAAAGAGAGATAGTGGACCCTTTAATATAAATTCTGTTTCTTCTCTGGGGTAAAAATAAATGTCACTTGCTAGGGGACAGAAACTGTATCTTAGTGCTTTGCTTGAACAAAATTAACTAAACCCAACTCAGTAAAGCATTGAATAAATGTTGTGCAATGGTAATTGTCTTAGTTCAGGCTGCTGTAATATAAATGTCACTTGCTAGGGGACAGAAACTGTATCTTAGTGCTTTGCTTGAACAAAATTAACAAAACCCAACTCAGTAAAGCATTGAATAAATGTTGTGCAGTGGTAATTGTCTTAGTTCAGGCTGCTGTAATGAAGTATCACAAACCAGGTGGCTTATAAACAACAGAAATTTATTTCTCACAGTTCCAGAGTCTGGAAGTATAGATCAGGGTGCCATCATGGTCATGTCTTGGTTAGAGCCTTCATTCCAAATTATACACTGCCAACTTCTCATTGTTTTTTCACATGGTGGAAAGAGGGCAAGAAAACTGTCTGAGGTCCCTTTTATAAGGGTACTAAACCCATCCATGAGGGCTCCACCCTCATGACCTAATTTTTCCCCCAAATCCCACCTCCTTACACCATTACATTGAGGGTTAGAATTTCAACATATGACTGTTGAAGGGACACAAACATTCAGCACATTGCAATAATAAAATTTACTTAGGTAGATGTTTAAAAAATATTTATTGGGATTCTTTTATATTGGTGATCAAGTGAGTTTGAAGCAGAAGAGAAGTAACCATTGTTTTGAATTCACTGGGTTGTAAGAAATGAAATGATTGCCCATGTAAAGTACTTAATATGGTGCATGGTCCCATGGTAAGTGTCCAATAAATTATTTTAATAGGTATGGGTGACAGGGTTTCTTAGAAAAGATCCAATAAATTGTCAAAATTAGGGTACGGTTCTTATCTGTGTGTGGATTTCTTTTCTTTCTTTCTTTCTTTTTTTTTTTAGATGGGGTGGGGACAGAAGGTTCCTATAACCAATATTACTTTATTGAGAACCAGGTGAACAAGAAAAACTCATTCAGCTTTTATATACCAGGCACTATAGCAAGCATCTTATATTCACATTTTATTTAGTCCTTATGATAGCCATGCACAGTAAGTTGTATTAGTTCAGTTGCATGCGTAAGGAAATTGAGTTGGGGAAAAACGATTAAGTGTTACAATGGGAAAGCTCTCTGCAAATTGTTAAGTAAATTAAAAGAGTGACCCTACCTACTAAGCTGCCCATAAAAAAGCAAAATCCTCACCAAGGTCACTATGTGATTAGATTCCTAAGCCCCCAGTCTTC
>NW_007727658.1:153917-161353 GCF_000696425.1 Galeopterus variegatus
TAAAAAAGCAAAATCCTCACCAAGGTCACTATGTGATTAGATTCCTAAGCCCCCAGTCTTCTTTTCACAGTTCTAAGTTATTGAATTGGTCATCTAAATCCAACCCAAATTCAAATGCATGTTACTGGGTTGGTCCATATCATGGCATCAGTTTACTTTGCTGTTGGTTGTGGGATTCTGTTCCTGCTTCTGAACATGTACAGAGATGGTTCACTCTTGGGTATTGATAAAGGTTGAAGACAAAGGGAAAAATCTCACCTTGTGTCCCATGAGAGAAAAGCTCTTCCTATTCCAGAAGACCATAGTGGTTTCTTTGGAAACTGGCTGTGTTTCAAACTCAAATAAGTTTTGTTCAGGTTGATGAAAAACAGAACATTCCCTCTCTCTTTCTGTAAGAATGCCAAAATGGAGGAAGAGAGAATGAGAGAAAGAGAGAGAGAGAGAGAGGGAGGGAGAGAGAGGGAGGGAGAGAGAAAGAGAGAGATCATCCTAATTTAAATTTTTTTTCTATTCAGAACAAGAGAAAAACAATTAGAAAAGTAACTCTTTCTTTTTTCAAGGGGAGAACCAAATTGTCGTAGCTTGGTTTTGACAGCTTCTTGGAGAATTCAAAGGACATCATACTCTATTCATGGTAGTCGGTCATTGAACACTGAGCAGCTTCATTTATGAATGGACAGTTTGGCTGGCAGAGCAGCTTACAAATATAATATTTTACATTCGAGCGTGTTTCAGGAAAAAAATGTATAAGCATTTTGAAAATTTAATATGAAAATGTCAAATCTTCAGTTGTTAACCCTTTATAATTTTTTTTTAAGATGTGAAAATGTAAACTCTTCACAAAGTCTACAGCTGGCCACCTGAAATGGAAAAATAGTCAGAACATCGAAATGATATTTTTCTTTCTATAACCTGGGGTGTGGTGGGCAGTCCTCATTCAGGGAGGCAGAGGAGAACTGCCTGAGTTTTCATTATGAATTTAGTATGGGAATAACTGTGTGCAAATAGATGAAGGATTAACACTTTTATATAGTAAAAAGAAAAATATTCATTCACATCCACAAAGGTCTGTTTAGAACTGGAGAAATTTAGGACAGGTGTAGCACAGAGCTTAATAGCTGAAAGAGTAGCTAGAGATAGAAATTAGTTACTAAGAGAAATTGTGATTTTTCTTTTTCCCCAAAGAATTTTTAAAAATCTGCTCAGCATTCATCTGGGATAACCTAGGTACTGTTCCACCCAGAGACAGGCATCTGCACGAATGATTCTCATGGGTCCAGAGGATTCGCAGAAGTCTTGCGTCCTCCCCATCTCAGGACTTGTTTCTTGGGTTGTGTGCATTTTATACTTAATGCAACAAGTGCAACTTACTTGTTTCACAATTTTTCATTGCCTGGTGGCCGGCTCACTCACTCCTTTTGGCTTCTTGTAGAAGGGCTGAAATCCCTCAAGAGAGGGAGAGAAATGGGAAAGAGGGCAGAGACCCACCCAGCTTCCTCCGGCTTTAGTCCACTTCATCTGAAGAGCCTGTGACTCATTCCTAACTTCCCCCACCCCCAAGCAACTTCCATTAAACCACAGCCCCTCACATGCGTTGTTTAACATTTTCTTTAGTGGTGCAATCTTGGTCCGAGATTACAGGGAGTGCTGAGTTTTATTAGAGTTCTTTCAACAAACTCATTTAATTGTCACTGGCCCTTGGCAAGTGCTGAGTCACTCTCAGTGCTTCAGAGCATTCCACCGACACCTCATCTTTCTTGACTTTCCTTTTTTCTTTTTTTTTTTTAAAAGTCTTCCTTAATTTTTTTTTCCCAACAGACTTGTCTTTGGAAAAGATTGAGAAGAGTCCATAAACTTGGCTTCCTGGCTTCTGCTCCTCAGGTGAGTATAATTCATATTTCTCACTATTATGCAAATGTCATTAAAGAGTATCTCCCCGGGGTTTCTGTTGAAGAACTGTCCTGTTGGATCTTTGCAACACTGGCACCCTTTTAGATTTAACCACGGGAAAACTTGATGACACTTCCATGCTTCTTGTAAAATTCATCTTTGGGTTAATTTTACGGTGTGTGTTTTCCCCTTGAACATTTTGAAGAGCTGGATTTCCGTCTCTTCGCAGAGCGTTCTAGCAGCTGTGTCTCATTTGCTTTGCAAGGGCATTGAAGAAATTGCTATTTTGGAAGCTGCTTAACATACGGGATAATTGTTTTAAAGTACCTTACAGTTTGCATAGTGCTTTTCTGTTATTTTACCCAGTCATTTCTCATAGACGCCCAGGACATATTATTTACATTTTTTAAGAAAGGGAAATAGAGGTACTGAAGAAGTAACAGCAGCTTGGCAGGGCAATTTATCTCACTACTGAATTAAACAGATTAAAAATCTCCTCCCTCAAATACTTTCATAGCTACGTCCATAAAGCTTCATTCCTTTTGACGTAAACAGGTAGATAGACACACCTACTGTGCTTCATAGGGATGTGTGGTCTGTCTAGTCTTAGGTCTACCCTAACTGAGAGCTGTCTCAGTGAGTGGTCATTGGGACACAATTTAGCTGCTTTTAAAGGTGGTGGTGCAGTAGGTGGCTAAAAGCACCGGCTGGATTTAAATCCAAGCTCCACCTCTTGTAAGCAGTGTGACACCGGTGAATTACTTAACCTTCTCCATTTCATTTTTCTTACCTGTGAAATGGGAACAATATTTGCTACTTCATGGAATTATTGTTGTGAGGCTTAACTGGCCTAATTCACGTAAAGCTATAAGCACAATGCCCAGCACACAGTGAGACCTCAGCAAATGTCAGCTATTAATGTATGGTGGTCCAAAAGGTGGTCACTTGGTCATTTTTCCTGAAGTTTATTTAAGTTGATTTGTTTCATGAAGTTATTCACATGGCCCAGTTAAGACTGGGGATAGTTAGTGGTCTTAAGACATAATTGGTGAGGTAGACAGAACTTATCTGCCTACTTTTGGAGAGCTGTGATAATTATAACTTCTCAGTCATTCTACTCTTTAAAACACAAAGCAGCAATGTTGTTCCTGGACCTAAATAATGTGTGACACAAACAAAGGAACTCATTCACTACTGTGCAGGATATTTCAACCTACCACTTTTGGAATGGTAGCACACACACACACACACACACACACACACAAGATGACATGGGTTTTTGTAAAGTTCAAGGTGAAAGTAAAATATAGAAGAAATAGTTGTGAATGGGATCTTGGAACACAGAGGACTAAGTCCTACATCTGCTTCTTGCTTGCTGAGTAAACTGGGCAAAGCATTTTGCTTCAATTATACATGAGAATTATAATACCTGTAGGATGACCAACTTGTCCTCTATTTGCCTGGAACATTCATGGCAAGTGCTATATCCTGGGAACCTCCTTAGTCCCAGGGAAAACCAGGATAATTGGTCACCCTAAATATCTACCTTTTTTACTATGTTCATCATATTGGCAATAAATATAAAGGTGCTTTGACATTTCATGAACTGAGGAGTGTAGTCAACTCAATTCTGAACACCTAAGGCCCCAAAATAGTGCTTTGGGTTATGAACTGAGGAGTGTAGTCAACTCAATTCTGAACACCTAAGGCCCAAAAATAGTGCTTTGGGTTATGAACTGAGGAGTGTAGTCAACTCAATTCTGAACACCTAAGGCCCAAAAATAGTGCTTTGGGTTATTGGAAGAAAATATATTATTTCTTGAGTGAGAATATTGCACCTTAATTCTTGGTGCATCATTTTTTAAGTGCTTATAAATATGTAATATGACTGAAAAATACAATGTTTTATATCATCCTTATGGGTTTATATACATTTGTTAAGAATACACATGAGCGTATTCAAATAGAACGTGTAAGACAAATACTTTCAGGTTATAATGAAGATAATTTGCATTGGAAAGACCTCATTTGGATAATCTTTACTTCCTGGGAAGTTCTGTTTTGCACCCAAGTCATATTTTGGAAGTGATTACCATTTACAGTAAGTTGATTAGCGATTTATCTTTAAAAACTTCAAAGAAAAACAAAATAGTCTGGTGAAGAAGTCATAACTGACTATCTACTTGATATCAGGAATAGAAGTACACACCAAAAAATAATAGTACATTGCTGGGAATTAACTTGAGGCAGAACTGACGTTTCATAGATATGCAGAAATATTAACCAATGCTCACTCTCAGGAATTAGAGCAATTTCCAAAAAATGATTCATGGGCCGACCCCGTGGCGCACTCGGGAGAGTGCGGCGGCTGAGAGCGCAGTGGTGCTCCAGCCGCGGGGTCNCAAGAGAGGGAGAGAAATGGGAAAGAGGGCAGAGACCCACCCAGCTTCCTCCGGCTTTAGTCCACTTCATCTGAAGAGCCTGTGACTCATTCCTAACTTCCCCCACCCCCAAGCAACTTCCATTAAACCACAGCCCCCCACATGCGTTGTTTAACATTTTCTTTAGTGGTGCAATCTTGGTCCGAGATTACAGGGAGTGCTGAGTTTTATTAGAGTTCTTTCAACAAACTCATTTAATTGTCACTGGCCCTTGGCAAGTGCTGAGTCACTCTCAGTGCTTCAGAGCATTCCACCGACACCTCATCTTTCTTGACTTTCCTTTTTTCTTTTTTTTTTTTAAAAGTCTTCCTTAATTTTTTTTTCCCAACAGACTTGTCTTTGGAAAAGATTGAGAAGAGTCCATAAACTTGGCTTCCTGGCTTCTGCTCCTCAGGTGAGTATAATTCATATTTCTCACTATTATGCAAATGTCATTAAAGAGTATCTCCCCGGGGTTTCTGTTGAAGAACTGTCCTGTTGGATCTTTGCAACACTGGCACCCTTTTAGATTTAACCACGGGAAAACTTGATGACACTTCCATGCTTCTTGTAAAATTCATCTTTGGGTTAATTTTACGGTGTGTGTTTTCCCCTTGAACATTTTGAAGAGCTGGATTTCCGTCTCTTCGCAGAGCGTTCTAGCAGCTGTGTCTCATTTGCTTTGCAAGGGCATTGAAGAAATTGCTATTTTGGAAGCTGCTTAACATACGGGATAATTGTTTTAAAGTACCTTACAGTTTGCATAGTGCTTTTCTGTTATTTTACCCAGTCATTTCTCATAGACGCCCAGGACATATTATTTACATTTTTTAAGAAAGGGAAATAGAGGTACTGAAGAAGTAACAGCAGCTTGGCAGGGCAATTTATCTCACTACTGAATTAAACAGATTAAAAATCTCCTCCCTCAAATACTTTCATAGCTACGTCCATAAAGCTTCATTCCTTTTGACGTAAACAGGTAGATAGACACACCTACTGTGCTTCATAGGGATGTGTGGTCTGTCTAGTCTTAGGTCTACCCTAACTGAGAGCTGTCTCAGTGAGTGGTCATTGGGACACAATTTAGCTGCTTTTAAAGGTGGTGGTGCAGTAGGTGGCTAAAAGCACCGGCTGGATTTAAATCCAAGCTCCACCTCTTGTAAGCAGTGTGACACCGGTGAATTACTTAACCTTCTCCATTTCATTTTTCTTACCTGTGAAATGGGAACAATATTTGCTACTTCATGGAATTATTGTTGTGAGGCTTAACTGGCCTAATTCACGTAAAGCTATAAGCACAATGCCCAGCACACAGTGAGACCTCAGCAAATGTCAGCTATTAATGTATGGTGGTCCAAAAGGTGGTCACTTGGTCATTTTTCCTGAAGTTTATTTAAGTTGATTTGTTTCATGAAGTTATTCACATGGCCCAGTTAAGACTGGGGATAGTTAGTGGTCTTAAGACATAATTGGTGAGGTAGACAGAACTTATCTGCCTACTTTTGGAGAGCTGTGATAATTATAACTTCTCAGTCATTCTACTCTTTAAAACACAAAGCAGCAATGTTGTTCCTGGACCTAAATAATGTGTGACACAAACAAAGGAACTCATTCACTACTGTGCAGGATATTTCAACCTACCACTTTTGGAATGGTAGCACACACACACACACACACACACACAAGATGACATGGGTTTTTGTAAAGTTCAAGGTGAAAGTAAAATATAGAAGAAATAGTTGTGAATGGGATCTTGGAACACAGAGGACTAAGTCCTACATCTGCTTCTTGCTTGCTGAGTAAACTGGGCAAAGCATTTTGCTTCAATTATACATGAGAATTATAATACCTGTAGGATGACCAACTTGTCCTCTATTTGCCTGGAACATTCATGGCAAGTGCTATATCCTGGGAACCTCCTTAGTCCCAGGGAAAACCAGGATAATTGGTCACCCTAAATATCTACCTTTTTTACTATGTTCATCATATTGGCAATAAATATAAAGGTGCTTTGACATTTCATGAACTGAGGAGTGTAGTCAACTCAATTCTGAACACCTAAGGCCCCAAAATAGTGCTTTGGGTTATGAACTGAGGAGTGTAGTCAACTCAATTCTGAACACCTAAGGCCCCAAAATAGTGCTTTGGGTTATGAACTGAGGAGTGTAGTCAACTCAATTCTGAACACCTAAGGCCCCAAAGTGCTTTGACATTTCATGAACTGAGGAGTGTAGTCAACTCAATTCTGAACACCTAAGGCCCCAAAATAGTGCTTTGGGTTATGAACTGAGGAGTGTAGTCAACTCAATTCTGAACACCTAAGGCCCAAAAATAGTGCTTTGGGTTATGAACTGAGGAGTGTAGTCAACTCAATTCTGAACACCTAAGGCCCAAAAATAGTGCTTTGGGTTATTGGAAGAAAATATATTATTTCTTGAGTGAGAATATTGCACCTTAATTCTTGGTGCATCATTTTTTAAGTGCTTATAAATATGTAATATGACTGAAAAATACAATGTTTTATATCATCCTTATGGGTTTATATACATTTGTTAAGAATACACATGAGCGTATTCAAATAGAACGTGTAAGACAAATACTTTCAGGTTATAATGAAGATAATTTGCATTGGAAAGACCTCATTTGGATAATCTTTACTTCCTGGGAAGTTCTGTTTTGCACCCAAGTCATATTTTGGAAGTGATTACCATTTACAGTAAGTTGATTAGCGATTTATCTTTAAAAACTTCAAAGAAAAACAAAATAGTCTGGTGAAGAAGTCATAACTGACTATCTACTTGATATCAGGAATAGAAGTACACACCAAAAAATAATAGTACATTGCTGGGAATTAACTTGAGGCAGAACTGACGTTTCATAGATATGCAGAAATATTAACCAATGCTCACTCTCAGGAATTAGAGCAATTTCCAAAAAATGATTCATGGGCCGACCCCGTGGCGCACTCGGGAGAGTGCGGCGGCTGAGAGCGCAGTGGTGCTCCAGCCGCGGGTTCAGATCCTATATAGGGATGGCCGGTGCGCTCCCTAGCTGAGTGCGGTGTGAGCGACACCAAGCCAAGGGTTGTGATCCCCTTACCCGTCACAAAAAAAAAAAAAAAAAAAA
>NW_007727658.1:162286-169834 GCF_000696425.1 Galeopterus variegatus
AAAGGATTCGGGGCCCGCCCCGGTGGCGCGCGGGGGAGAGGGGGGCGGCTGAGAGCGCAGTGGTGCTCCAGCCGCGGGTTCAGATCCTATATAGGGATGGCCGGTGCGCTCCCTAGCTGAGTGCGGTGCGAGCGACACCAAGCCAAGGGTTGTGATCCCCTTACCCGTCAAAAAAAAAAAAAAAAAAAAAGACAAAAAATGATTCATTAAGTTTGCTTTCATGTCATATAGAGATTGCACTTGAATGGAACTTCAAAATGTACGAGCACACATTTGTTCGGAAATTCAAACATTTTTTGATTGACTTTTATTTGTGTTTTACCTGAAGGCATCCAACCATAATTCAAACTAATGTACACCCTATAAATGCCAGTGAGGCTTCTCATGGACATGCATGGCAAAGATAAATAATACATGTGTGGTATGTATTAGTAAAAGCATAAAGACAAGCAAATTTGGTCAAACTCAGTTACTTATGTTAATAGAGAAAAGTGATATCTATTTAAAAAATTAGCCTTTTAAAATATAATGGCTCATTTGTGCTTAGCTTTTAAAATGGACCATGTAATCCTCTGAGAAATGTTAAAGGAACTGAAGACCCTGACATGTCACACACTCCTTCTTTAATTGCCCCAAAGGACCTACTGCAGCCCTGGGTACATGGTGGAAACTCAGTAAAATCTTGTTAACATATTAAATGTTCTTTGTATTAATAACAATTCAAAATAACATGATGAAACCAGAGTGAAAGGGCATGGCCTACCACTCCACATTCAACTTTTCCCCAAGGAATGAACTTATTTACCTCAGACAGAAGCAAAGAACTCATTCAAAAGCAGAGCTGAAGGCTGTTGGAGTTATTGTTGTTGATATTTCCCTGGACAGAGGAGTGATTATGGAAAGGGCATGGCCTACCACTCCACATTCAACTTTTCCCCAAGGAATGAACTTATTTACCTCGGACAGAAGCAAAGAACTCATTCAAAAGCAGAGCTGAAGGCTGTTGGAGTTATTGTTGTTGATATTTCCCTGGACAGAGGAGTGATTATGTTGGCTTCAAAGGCCTTTTCTTCCACCTTCCATCTTGGCAGGCTAGTGCAGGAAGAACCCTCCATTCTGTTCCTATGTTTTACAAATGGAAACCCAGAGGAGGGAGCTGTTTGCCCAAGGTCACAGATTCAAACCTTCTCAGATATTTGTTAATCCTAATTTAATTTTCTCACACTTCACCAAATGGAGCTGTAGGGCATTTTCTTGGCCCTCTTTTCATTTTTGAGATACCGTCCTCACCTTCCATTGTGATCCTAATCCCACCACTCCTTATACAACTCTACTTTCTTCTGTTGCTTTCAAATGTCATTTTCTCTGCTCTCAGCCAATACGCCTGTACATATACTCCAAGGTCTCAAGCTGAAGGAATCTTCTAGATGACCAAAAATGCTGCATAAATATAAGGGCCATTCTGCACGTCTCCTTAGACCTGCTGCCTTCGATACAGAGATGCACAGCTCCAGGTTTGTGCTGATGTGTCTCAGGCGTCGGTAGCGTGAGTGAAGGCTTTGCTTTACAGTTAATTTAGCTGGTGATGAGAGCAAGCTGAAACTTGTGAGGAGAGACATAAACTGGAGCAAGCCGAGGTCATAGCTCGAACAGAACCTCCAAGATGACAGATTGCCTGTGGCTCTCATCATTCCCCTGATAGTTAGTAGTGATGCAGACAGAAAGTAGAAAGATGACAGTCACCTTTGAGGGGCATATGAGGGCATAAAAATTTTTCAAAACTCAGCCCCACAGAGAGGAAATCTTCTTGGTATTTATGCAGGCCTCTTCCTTTTAAATCTTGATTACGCTGGTCTCTGCTAGGTGCTGAAATTTATGCACCAGCAACAGGTGATTCTTATGCAAGAATGGAATCTCGGGAGTGATAAATTTTGTCTTGAGAAATCTCAGCTTAGTTGCTACAGATGGCAGTGTCATGATGGCAAAGTTTGAGAGTGGTGACCTCCCAGGCTGTGGGCTGTCTGTGAAATGGCTATTCAGTTCAGAACTGTCTGAGCCAATTCCTTAAGCCTCAAGGTCATGACCAAAGGGCGTAGTACAACTGTAGGGTTGACATTTATTCTAGCGACATTCTTTTCTACTCCTTTAGATACTGCTGCTGGTTCGTTCACTCAAGGGTCTCACAAGAATCAGGTTGTAACCTGTGCTATTTGTGAATACCTTTATAATTTGGAGTCTCTGTCTGTCATGGCTAGTCCTGTTAAGGGTCAATCCAATTTGCATCAACTGGATTGGTTTTATCAAGGAGAGACTTCTATGTTCTCCATCCCAGTCAGTTTCTATCTGAGATCTGGTATTGTTCTTCAGTGGGAACTTTCAGGACATAGATTCTTAGCTTTAGTTTTGAGGAGTTTGGAAATCCCCAAAAAGCACACATACACACACACACAAATTATGAACGTATCTGCTTTGGGAGAGGGCCTACAGCTTTCATAAAATTGATATAGAAGACTAAGATACAACAGATAGTAAGAGTCACTATTGTAGGTGAAGAAAATATTCTAAAACATCCCTGGTTTTCTTTCAACCATTTGGATTTTAGATTGAACTTGGTCAGAGGTCAGCAACACAGGGCAAGCTTTGGAGTCAGACAGACCCTTGATTTTGGCTGAGACACTGGCTCTCCACTTCTCAACTGTTTGCGCTTACGCATGTCACTTCTCTTTGCTTCACACCCTGGTTTAGAAAATGGATAAAATGAGAAAAAATATCACGTGCCTCATTATGCTATTGTGGGAATTAAATGGCAATACATATTGAAATCTTGATGTACGTGGCATTTGAGAAACACTCAATAACAGGAGTCAGTAGTGGTAGGAGTCACATGGAACTCACGTCCCAGAGTCTGTGGGCTGACGCCCCATGCCATGTGTTTTCTTCCTTTTTGCGATTTTGAGTTTTCTACTTCTTTTGTCTATTTGCTGAGTTATTAGCTGCCATTTCATATTCTTCATCATCATCAACATATTTTAATCACCGCTCTTAACAGATGCCACATTCCCATCCTCCATGGGCAAGAGTGACAATAACTGGTGTTAGACTCCTAGCACCCCATTTTACAAGTGTTACTTTCTTTTAAAATAACAAAAATCATGTTTTAGTAATTTTAGAAATTCATCAAAAAGCATGTATAATTTATATTTTATTTTATTAATTTTTTTCTGGGATAAAGGAAAGCATTTTTATTTATTTATTCTTATTTATTTTTTATTGATTATGCAAATTCATGGGCTACAAAGCTAATCATCACCACCTGTGCCCAAGATGTGATGGTTGGGTCAATATTATCAGCATGCCCATTACCACAAATAGCAATTTATTTCCCGTGTCCCCCACCCACTTAATCCCCGACCTCCCTCCTTCTCACCCCCCACCCCAGCAACTCTAGGTATGCTCTCTCCCTCTGTAAATCCAGCACACCACTGTGGTCTTTCTTTCCTTCTTTCTCTCTTGGCTCCCACTTACGAGTGAGGACATGCAGTATTTTTCCCTCTGTGCCTGGTTTATTTCACTTAACGTAATTTTCTCCAAGCTCATCCATGTTGCTGCAAATGGCAGAATTTCATTCTTTTTTATTGCTGAGTAGTATTTCATAGTGTATATATACCACGTTTTCCTTATCCAGTCATCCCTTGATGGACATTTAGGTTGGTTCCATATCTAGGCTATTGTAAATAGAGCTGCAGTGAACGTGGGAGTGCAGATATCCCTTCGACATGATGATTTACATTCCTTTGGGAATATAGTAGAAGTGAGATTGTGGGATTGTATCATGTATATTTTAGATAGAGACATTTTTGTTAACTTTATTTGAAATAACCTGCTTCATTTCCTAGCACTAGTAGTATTAGTAGATGTTTGCTGAATAAATAAAAAAACAAATCCCTAACAAAATAAAAATAAGGAATGCATGCATGAGAACATTAGTGATTCTATTAGTCATTCTCTTGTCCATTCTTATTCCCAATTTTCTCTCTAAAGACCAGTCCAAATATGACTTTCCTTGGAAACTATGAAAAAACATGCCTTTATTTGAGGACATTCATTTTCCTTGTGTTAATGTGCTTCTTTTCTACTTGGGGTTCGAGGCCAATAGTATCCAATCTCAGTCTCTCTCTTTGGTATCAATTTTCCATTGTGAGTGGAAAATTATCCTAAATGGGGAATCCCATTTTTTTACGCTAGAGATGACAGGTAAAATTGGGCAAAAAAATTTGAAGAGAGAATGAACTAAGAATGAGAAATTTATGCTAATAAAAATATCATTAAAGCTAAATGCAATGCACTAAAAAAACATGACAGCAGATTTCACTGTATACCCATGAAATCTATATCCCAACTATATCAATAAATACTATTCAAGGGTATATAAAAATTCCTTTCATGTATGCATTTCTGTCAGTCTAGCTCATTGCCTAATTCACAGAAGATAGTAAATAAATATTTACTAGATGGATGGAATTATATTTATATTATAATGTAAATAACATATTATTTGTATTTTATTTATATGATGCCAATAAGAAAAGTTCAATAGTCCCCCATGTCGTGTCTATGAACATAATATTTCTGAAGCTCAGTTGACTAATAAACCACATTATTTGTATTTTATTTATATGATGCCAATAAGAAAAGTTCAATAGTCCCCCATGTCGTGTTTATGAACATAATATTTCTGAAGCTCAGTTGACTAATAAACCACGAAAAGAAAGTGCCTTCTACATCTGTTTTCTATGACAATTAGAAATTTTAGAGAATGTGGGTGTAAGGCATTTGGGTGAGCCTTTGTAAGTGTGTGAATTGCCACTCAGTCTGTTAGCAGTTGAGTTTTGCAATTACATCCATTCAGATAGAACAATTCTTTAGGAGCCCACGACAGTCTGGTGGATGTGCACCCTCTCCTCTTCCTCTCAATCTTGCCTTTCATACAAGCAATAACAAGCAAAATCAGAACTGGCCTGGCCTGCCTGACTCAAGGCTGTGAGGTCAAGAAGTCTCAAGAGCCTCTTGTCCCAGTAGGAGGACTCGCCAGAGAAGTTAGGGAGGAAGGATAGCAGAGTGGCTGGACAGCTACTTACAGCAACGAGCTTCTTCATGAGGTGTCCTTGAACCTGGGGCATTGGCATCCAGAAGCAAGTGGTCTTGTGGGAAACCATAGGAACAGGGAGGTCACAAGAACAAAAGAGGATGGGACAAAGAAGGAACAGTGTCATTCATTTTTCCTTTATTGCTACTCAAAGCCCTGCACTCACCTTTGGTTACTCAGTGCTGTATTTCAGGTGTGTTTTCCATATCGCTGCTTATGCTGTTCTTTAATCCTCCTTGCTATACAAAAACATAGAAGCGAACAAACATGACGTTGGTCCTTACCTTGTATTAGGGAATAAAAAAAAGTAATCAGTATTTATTGGACATCTATAGGTACCAGGTAACTTCACTCACTCTCCAAGTCGACATGTTTTAGATAGAAAAACTGAGTGTGAGGAAGTTAAATAACTTGTCCAGAGTGCCACCTAAGCACTCTGAATTTGAAAACCTTGGCTGTTTGACTCTGCATGTCTACATGGTGACTGAAAATAGAAAATTCTGAGAAACTGAATAAAAGGGCATGCTTGGTGATAAGGACTATTCTGTTTGCAAATTTGTTTTTCTGCTTCCAGTACTTCTTTTGTATACAGACCAACACAGAGAAACGCTCATTTGTATCTCTACATGTGTGAGCTTAAGGCCTCTCTCATCTTTTCTACTAACACAATCACAAAGCTTCCATTTCACAGATGTGAAGATCAGGGTCTATGGCTGCACTTCTGACATTGGGCAGGCCCTGTGGTCAGGGGAGGTGAAATAGTAGTACAGGGATGGATTTTTCAGTGTCACATCAAAGGATTGTTTATGGCCAAATGCTAGAGCACCTTTGTTTTCCTCTTAGCAATCTCCATGTTCCAAGTAATTGTACTTGAGCTGGGATTTATTCTAAGTCAATATTATAACAAATTTCTGGGTCCCTCTCAAGAGTTGTATTTCATGTTTAAGTTCCTATGCTTCTATCTTGAGAATTTCTCAAATGGCTTTCCTTCTCATCCTCTATCCCTGCCACGCTTCCCTACTGAGCTTGAGTCTTTGGTGCAAAATACTGCATTGAATGCCAAGTGCAAGGCAACAGACATCTCCATGAAAACCAAGCAAAACAAAAATTTACCACTTACTAGTACTTGTTAAAAGGCACTGAAACACCTCATGTGTTGGTGCCAAGGTCAAGAAGGTTTGCCCATTTGAGCACGACATTTGAGTTTGTCCAATAAGCCAGTCAAACGGGAATGTTGGGAGTTTGAGGCAGATGTGTTTCAATATCACTGTACATAAAAGATGTCTGTTTGCTATCCCAGAATTTGCCATCACACTGAACAGTCAGTTTAAAGAGTGACTAATGTCCTGAGTACATTTGTCTTCGTAAGAAGTTCCTTGCTGCAGGGGCAGATGGACTTCATTGAAGATTCTTCGGTCTCTTCTCTCCTTTCCTCGTATCTCCCTATTCATCCATAGTATCCTTCCTGCCTCCTCAGCACCTCTAAGGAGGTGGTCTTCCCTCCTTGCCCACTGACAATGCCAGCACACACACAATTTCATGTGCACCATCTGCCTTACCCACTAGAGTGGAAATTCCATGCAGACCTGCTTTCTCCCACATATATAATTGATCTGCAAGTCACTGGTGCTGAGTACAATGGCTACCCCAAACTAGGTATTCAGTAAATACTTGTAGAATGAACAGAAAAGCACATTCATTTATTTTGCAGCTGGTTTGGCTTCACTGAAACATTTGGATTTATTTTTCGAATATCATTCATTCATACTGCTTCTCTCCCTCCCTTGGTCAATATTTGTTGAGTGTCTTTAATGTGTCAGGTGCTGGGCTAGATGCCAAGATGAGTGAAACATGATCCCTTCACCCCTGGAAGGTCCAGAAAGGGCTGCACCCATCATATTGGTTTTGAGTCAGTCAGCCACACTTGGTGAATCATCAGCTACTGGAGGTAGAGCCTTGAAGTGGCTCCTTGTGGGAGGATGCAGGGGAGGGAGACACTTTCCTCGTTCTTGAGGCTCTCGCAGCTCCTAGGACAGCAAACCAATAAATACATGAAATACATAATGACATAATGTATGATTAGCCAAAGGAAGTAGAGGAGAATGGTAGAAATCACTGGGGGTTCTTGTAGAGGTAAAACAGTGAGTTTTTCTCCCTGACATGAAATCTCCCTAATTCTTTCAGCGAGAATATCATCTATGTGACAAATATTTTTTCTGTATGGCTGTATGCCCAGCACTGTGCCAGGGCTGGACACACGAGTGTGAACAGGGAATGTATGAGACCTGCTTCTAAGGAAGGTGCAGGCCAACACACATGTATCTGATGCATGTGTGCAAATGAGAGTGAGTTTGAGTGAGCAGAAGTGAGAGAGAGGAAGGGAAGGGACAGGGACAGTAAGA
>NW_007727658.1:171481-173845 GCF_000696425.1 Galeopterus variegatus
CCTCTTCAAGTCAGCCATCTGTGCTCTTGGGTTTTAATTTCCATGAAAATTACTGGACACATTCCTTTTCTTGCATCCATATCCAAGGCCAGAGAATGATATTTTATTGGCATTCTTCAGTAATCTTTTCCTAACATTGTTTTTAGTATGTTTCAAAGTGTTCATACTACCTTCCCTTTTCTCTGTGTCTGTGTGTGTGAAAGTGTGTGTGGGGGGAAGAGAACATATTTGTTACATTATTTGTTATGGTTATTATATTGTTAATATATTTATTATAATTACAACACAGATGTATTAGAACACACAAATTATGTGTTTTAATCATTTAGAACCAATGCTCAGAAAATGTCCTTACTAGTTGGTGTTAGTAATTCAGAGTATAAGGAACAAAGGCAAATAACAAGCAGCTTCTGAATTTGAAAGGTGTCCAATTGATAGCCCAGGGACCCAAAGACCAATCCACCAAGATTTGAAGCCATCTTATATGGCTTATGTACAGGCCTGTCTAAAGTCAAGAAATTGGATTTGTTATGGGTATAGAATTTTTCAGTTTCAAGGAGCATGTATGATCCAACTCCTACATTGTAGAGAAGGAACTGAATTCTGGAAAGGTTAGTGATTTGCCTAAAGTCAAATGAGAAGTCAGAACAAGATCTACACCAATGATTCTCAAACTTTTATCTATAGATAAAAAGGAAATTAACCCCTTATCAGATATATGGTTTGCAGATATTTTCTCCCNAAGAGAGAGACCACACCTAAAGGCTCTTGGTCAGTCCCTTGCTTCTAGGTCCAAAGAATTCCAGAGATAGTGGCTGTGACTTAAGGAATTTTAACTTTTTCCCTTAGAAACTTTTTAAAGAAAGAGTTTGATATTGTTGAGGGGACAAAACATAGGTGTCTTAATCCATTTTATGCTGCTGTAACAGAATACCACAGAATGGGTAATTTATAGAGAATAGAAATTTACTTCTCACAGTTCTGAATGCTGGGAGCCGAAGATTAAGGTGCTGGCAGGTTCAGTTGTCTGGCAAAGGCAGCATCCTCTGGAGGGGAGGATCGCTGTGTCCTCACATGGCAGACGGCAAAAGGGCAGAAGACTGAAGGATGCGTGCAGCCTCTTTAATAAGGGCTTTAATCCCACTCGTGAGGGAGGATCCCTCATGGCCTAGTCGCCTCTTAAAGGACCCACCTCTTAATACCATCACACTGGCAACCACTGAATTTTGCAGGGGACACATTCAAACGATAGCGGTGAGTTTAGCAGAACTATGAAAAAGTGTTTAAATAACTCCAGCAATCTAGTTTATTGGGGTGCTAGCTTATTTCCAGATGACTTATCAAACTCTAACCTAAGATTTCTAATGAAGTTTAGGATTTAGTCCTCCATCTCTACCATCATACTCTATGAACCTATTTTTTTTTTAAAGTCTTCCACTTTTACATGGCTAGAAGCATCAGATCTAGTGTTTATTTAGCAGTTATTTATTTGGTACTTACTATGTGCCAGGCAGTGTCCTAGTCTCTAGGAATTCATCATTCCCAAATCATTGACCCTGTGTTGGTGTCAATAACCTTGGCCTTCCTTTATAAGATGTGTTTCAAGGTGTCTCTAAAGGAGCCTTTAGACTCCAGCTTTTGACAAAAGGACCCATAATGATGTTTGTAGTTTGGTTTTAATTTCTAACAGAAATGTGGAGCCTAGTTGAATAACATAGAAATTGTAGAACTAAAACATTTGGTATTTCCAAACGCATGGCCCTCTTGAGTAGTCCTGAGTCACCACTATACCTTGTCAGGCTCACTGAGGAAGACAAGACAGGGCTCTGCTATACCATCTCAAAAAGAAGAGTGCTTTCTTTTAAATATTGACCGAATGCCTGATATGCCTTGGGCACAAGGTTAGGCACTTTCACATGTGTTATTTCATCCACTTATCCCATTAGCTTTGTGAAACAGATCTCATTATTATTCCAATTTTATAGATAAGGAAATTGGAGCTCTAAATGACTAAAGAAGTCACCCAAGACCATATATCTAATAAACAGGATGGAGAAAACTTAAACCAAAATTTATTGACTCCATAGTCCTTTCCTTAGGTCAAGATCTCTTTCAGAACATTCTCGTTATGACTTAGAGCCTTTTTTTGGTGACTCTGAGAAAATCTTCTCTATCTGAAGACTGAAGGAGGGTTTAATTTTTAGGTTTTGGATTTTGCCTTCTAAAACCCTCTGAAATTTGTAGAAAGATACTGTCACTTGCAATCTTTTTCTCCTGCTAGACTTAAAATATGCTATAGAGCTCCTCTTCAAGTCAGCCATCTGTGCTCTTGGGTTTTAATTTCCATGAAAATTACTGGACACA
>NW_007727658.1:174817-177688 GCF_000696425.1 Galeopterus variegatus
TCTATAGATAAAAAGGAAATTAACCCCTTATCAGATATATGGTTTGCAGATATTTTCTCCCATTCCATAGGTTAACTTTTCACTCTGTTGTTTTTTTCCCGTGCTGTGCAGGAGCTTTTCAGTTTGATTCAATTCCACTTGTTTATTTTTACTTTTGTTGCAATTATTACATAGTGTGAGATAAGGATCTAACTTTATTATTCTGCATGTAGATATGCAGTTTTCCCAGTACCATTTATTGAAAAAACTATTTTTTTCCCATTGTGAATTCTTGGCATCATTTTTGAAGATCAGTTGGTCATAAGTGTGCAGATTTATTCCTGGACTCTCTGTATTGTTTCACTGGTCTATGCATCTGTATGTGTTTATGATGGTGCCATACTGTTTTAATTATTGTAGCTTTTTAATATATTTTGAAACCAGGAAATATGATACTCAGCTTTGTTCTTCTGGCTCAAAATTGCTTTGGCTATATGGGGTCCTTTGCAGTTTCCTATAAATTTCAATTTTTTTTTCTATTTCTGTGAAGAATGCTGCTGAGATTTTGATAGGGATGACATTGAATCTGTAGATCACTTTGGGTAGTATAGACATTTAACAATGTTAATTCTTCCAATACATGAACAGAGTATGTCTTTCCATTTATCCACATTTTTAAAAATCATTACACAATGTTAACATTTATTGTGGCCCTTTACCAATTTATCCCTTAACCTCTCTCCTCCCCATTCCCACCTCTGCTGGCCTCAGTTCTGTTTTCTCTTTTTGAAAGATAAAAGAACTATTGTGATTGTTGTATCTTTTTTTCTCCTTTCCTTTCTTTCTTTCTTTTTTTTTTTTTTTCTTTCAGCTCCCACTTATGAGTTAGGACATGTGGTATTTCTCTTTCTGTACCTGGCTTATTTCAGTTAACATAATTTTCTCTATGTTCATCCATGTTGCTATGAATAGCAGAATTTCAATCTTTTTTATGGCAGGGTACTATTCCATTGCATACATATACAACATTTTCCTTATCCAGTCATCCACCAATGGACATTTAGGTTGGTTCCAACTTTGCTGGACCATATGACAGTTCTATCTGTAGTTGTCTGAGGAAATTCCATAGTGTTTTCCATAGTGGTTGTACTAATTTACAGACCCACCAACAGTGTAGAAGGGTTCCCTTTTCTCCACATCCTCACCAGCTTTTGTTATTCTCTGTCTTTTTGGTACTGGCCAGTCTAACTGGCATGAGATGATATATCATTGTGGTCTTGATTTGCATTTCCAGGTGCTTAGTGATGTTGAACACTTTTTTCATGTGTATATTGGCCATTTGTATATCTTTCTTTGAGAAATGACTATTCAGCTCCTTTGCCCATTTGTTTAATTGGTTTACTTGTTTTTTTACTGTTAAGTTGTTTGGGTTTCTTGTATATTCTGGATACTAATCCCTTGTCAGAAGCATAGCTTGCAAACGTTTTCTATCATTCTGTAGGTTGTCTTTTCACTGTATTAATTATTTCTTTTGCTGTGCAGAAGCTTTTTAGTTTTATATAATCCAATTTGTTTGTTTTTTCTTTTGTTGGCTGTGCTTCTGGGGTCTTGTTCATGAAGTCTTTGCTCAGTCCTACTTCCTGAAGTGTTTCCCCTATGTTTTCTTTTTGTAGTTGTATAGTCTTGGATCATATATTTCTATTTAATCCATTTTGAGTTGATTTTGGTATACAGCAAGGGGCATGGGTTTAATTTCATTCTTCTACATATGGATGTCCAGTTTTCCCAGCACCACTTATTAAAAAGGCAGTTCTTTCCCCAATGTATGCTTCTGTTGCCCTTGTCAAATATCAGCTGGCTGTAAGTATGTGGTCTGATTACTGGATTTTCTATTCTGTTCTATTGGTCTGAGTATCTGTTTTTATGCAAGTACCATGCTGTTTTGGTTATGATAGCTTTGTAGTATAATTTGAAGTCAGATAGTATAATGCCTCCAGCTTTATTTATTTATTTGTTTTTGCTCGGGATTTCTTTGGCTATTTGGGGTCTTTTGTTGTTCCATATAAATGTTAGGATATTTTTCTTCTTCTGTGAACAATGTCATTGGTATTTTGATGGGGATTGCATTGAATCTATAGATCACTTTGGGTAGTATGGATATTTTCACAATGTTAATTCTTTCAATCCAAGAATATGGAATGCCTTTCCATCTCTGTGTCCTCTTTAATTTCTTTCAGCAGTGATTTGTAGTTCTCATTGTAGAGATCTTTCACCTCCTTGGTTGAATTGATTCCTAGGCATTTTATTTTTTTGCTGTCTAGTGTAAATGGACTTCCTTTCTTGATTTCTTTTTTCTGCTGGTTTTTGTTGGAGTATAAAAACACTACTGATTTTCACATGCTGATTTTGTGTCCTGCAACATTACTGAAATTGTTTATCAGCTCTAGGAGTTCTTCTTTGGTAGAGTCTTTAGGTTTTTCTATATACAGGATCATGTCATCTACCAAGAGCGACAGTTTGACTTGGTCTTTTCCAACCTGTATGCCCTTTATTTCTTTCTCTTGTCTGATTGCTCTGGCTAGTACTTCCAATACTATGTTAAATAGGAGTGCTGAGAGTGGGCATTCTAGTCTTGTTCCCATTCTTAATGGAAAAGCTTTCAGTTTTTCCTCATTTGGGATGATATTGTTGGTGGGTTTGTCATATATGGCTTTAAATGTGCTGAGATACTTCCTTCTATACCTAATTTGCTGAGAGTCTTTATCATAAAGGATGTTGGATTTAGTCAAATGCTTTTTCTGCATCTATTGAGATAATTCCATGGTTTTTTTCCTTGATTTTGTTGATGTGGTCTATCACATTTATTGATTTGTGTACATTGAACCATCCTTG
>NW_007727658.1:178369-178590 GCF_000696425.1 Galeopterus variegatus
TTTGGGATGATATTGTTGGTGGGTTTGTCATATATGGCTTTAAATGTGCTGAGATACTTCCCTTCTATACCTAATTTGCTGAGAGTCTTTATAATAAAGGATGTTGGATTTAGTCAAATGCTTTTTCTGCATCTATTGAGATAATTCCATGGTTTTTTTCCCTTGATTTTGTTGATGTGGTCTATCACATTTATTGATTTGTGTACATTGAACCATCCTTG
>NW_007727658.1:178781-190892 GCF_000696425.1 Galeopterus variegatus
TCCATTTCCAGGCTTTTCTTTGTTTGGAAATTGCTGATCAATCTTGTTACTTGTTATTGTTTCTGTTCAGGTTTCTATTTCTTCTTGGTTTGGTCTTGGTAGTTTGTGTCCAAAAATTTATCCATTTCCTCCAGGTATTCAAATTTGTTGGTATATAGTTCTTCATAATAGTCTCTAATGATTCTTTGTATTTCTATCATGTTGGTTGTAATGTCTGCTTTTTCATTTCTGATTTTTGTTATTTGAGTTTTCCCTCTTTATTTTTTGGTTAGCCTAGCTAATGACTTTTCTATTTTGTTTATCTTCTTAAAAAACCAACTGTTTGTTTCATTGATCTTTTGTTTCACTTTTTGGGTCTCTACTTCATTTAGTTCTGCTCTGCTATTAATTATTTCTTTCTGTCTACTAATTTTGGGGTTGGATTGTTTTTGATTTTCTAGTTCTTTGAGGTGTAGCATTAGGTTGTTCATTCAAAATCTTCCTATTCTTTTGATGTAAGCATTTATTGCAATAAAATTCCCTCTTAGTACTGTTTTTACAATATCCCAGAGGCATTGGTGTGATATGTTTTTATTTTCTTAAATTTCAAGAAATTTTTTGNAATATCCCAGAGGCATTGGTGTGATATGTTTTTATTTTCTTAAATTTCAAGAAATTTTTTGATTTCCTGTTTAATTTCTTTTTGGGCCCATAGGTCATTCAGGAGCATGTTGTTTATTTTACATGTATTTGTATAGTTTCCCGAGTTTCACTAGTTATTGATTTCTAATTTTAATCCATTGTTGTCTGAAAAAGTACCTGAAATGATTTCAATTTTTTATAATTTGTTGATACTTGATTTGTGACCTAACACGTGTTCTACCTTGGATAATGTTCCATGTGCTGATGAGAAGAATGTATATTCTGTAGTTGTTGGATAAAATGTTCTGTAGAAATATGCCTGGTAAAATTGTTCTAAAGTGTAGATTAAATCCTGTGTTTCTCTGTTAATTTGTTGCCTGGATGATCTGCCCAGTGCTGAGAGAGGGGTATTCAGGTCCCCTATTATTATCATATTGGGGTCTATCACTCTCTTTAAGCCTATTAGCCTTTGCCTTATATATCTGAGTGCATGAGTGTTGGATGCATACATATTTATGATTGTTATGTCTTCTTGCTAGATAGATCCTTTTATCATGCATACATACATACATACATACATACATACTGTCCTTCTTTGTCTCTTTTTAGAATTTTTGGTTTAATTATATTAAATAAATATTTAATTATATTTATCCAATATAAGAATATAAGAGCCACTCCTGCTCATTTTTGGTTTTTGTGTGTGTGGTATATCTCTTTCCATCCCTTCACTATTAGTCTGTGTGTGTCTTCACAGGTGAGGTGGGTCTCTTGAAGATAGCATATAGTTGGGTCTAGCTTTTTAATCCAATCCATCAGTCTGTGTCTTTTGAGTGGGGCATTTAACCCATTTACATTTAGGGTTGTTACTGAAAGGTATTGTCTTACTCCTGGCATTTTATCATTTTTCTTTTGGATGTTTTAAATATCTTTAGTTCCTTTCTTTTTTTTTTTTGTCCTTTTTTGAGACTAGCCACACCGCGCTCAGCCAGTGAGCTCCTTGAGCGCACTGGTCATCCCTATATAGGATCTGAACCTGTGGTGGGAGCGCTGCTGCGCTCCCAGCGCCGCACTCTCCCGAGTGTGCCATGGGCTCGGCCCTAGTTCCTTTCTTTCTCTTTTATTGTTTGTCTTTGACATTTGCTGGTTTTTTGAGGAGGTTTTAGTTTCTTTCTCTTTCTCATTTGCATTTTTGTTCTACAGTGGGTTTTGTTCTTTCTTGTGTATTTGTGGTAGTGATTATTGTTTTTTGGATTCAAGATGCAGGACTCCTTTGAGAATTTCTTGCAAGGCTGACTGTGTAGTGGTGAGCTCCCACTTTTTTTTTTTTTTTCGACTGGAAAATACACTGTTTCTCCCTCATGTCTGAAGGATAGACTTGGAAGGTATAGTATTCTTGACTGGTGGTTTTTTTTCTTTTAGTATTTTGAATATATATCATCCCATCTTCTTCTGGCCTGTAGAATTTCTGTTGAGAAGTCTTCTGTTAGTCCTGTAGAGGCTCCCTTATAGGTGACTTGATGCTTTTCTCTTGCTGTTTCTAGGATTCTCTCTTTGTCTTAGAGCTTTGCAAGTTCAACTATAATGGGTCCTGGAGAGGATCTTTTTGGATTGAATCTGTTTGGGGATCTTTGAGCCTCCTGGATCTGAAGGTCCATGTCTCTCCCTATACTTGTGAAGTGTCCCATTATTATTTCATTGAATAGGTTTTTAATGCCTTTTCCTTTCTCCTTCTGCTCTGGAACACCCATGATTTGAATGTTTGTGCATTTGAAGTTGTCTGCTAGCTCTCTTAGATTTTCTTCATTTCTTCATTTTTTAAAATTCTTTTTTTTCCTTTGTCCACCTGGGTTATTTAGAAAAGACTATCTTAGAGATCATAAATTATTTCTTCTACTTGTTCTAGCCTGCTGCTTAACCTCTCAGTTGTGTTTTTTTTATTTCATTGAATGAATCTTTCAGTTCCATAAGTTCCGTTACATTCTTTTTTAAGGTATTTATCTCTTTGTAAGTTTCCTCCTTGTTTTCTTTATTAGTCTGTTTCGCATTGCTATAACAGAATACCTGAGACTAGGTAATGGATAAAAAAAAAGAAGTTTATTTGGCTCACGATTCTGAGATATCAGCATCTGGCATGGGGCTCAGGCTGCTTTTACTCATGGCAGAAAGTGGCAGACAGCTAGCGGTTATAAGCAGATCACATGGTGAGAGGAAGCAAGAGAGAGAGGAGGTGCCAGGGTCTTTTAAACAACCAGCTCTCATGGGAACTAATAAAGCAAGAACTCACTCATTACCTCTACCCCCCATTAATCCATTCATGAGGGATCTGCCCCCATGACTCAAACTGCTCCCAGCAATGCCACATTGGGGATCAGATTTCCACATAAATTTTGGATGGACAAAAACATCCAAATTTTATCAATACCCTAGATTTTTTTCTCATTTCATTATGTTTTTTAACTGAGTCTTCTCATATCTCATCGAGTTTCATTAAGATTCTTGCTCAGAATTCCTTTTCAGTCATTTCAAGGGTTTCATGCTCTATAGGGTTTGATATTTGAGGATTACCATATTCTTTTGGTGGTATTATATTTTCTTGGATTTTTGTATTTCTATTATCTCTGTGTTGATGTCTGGTCATCTGGTAGAGCAGTTGTTTCTTCTGTCACTCTGGAGTGAGCTTTGAGGAGAGAAACTTCCTCTTCTTTTTATGGTCTTTGGTGACTCTCCTTTTGTTAATGCAGTCAAGTTGCTGACAGGCTGCCTGCATGGTAGCTGTGGCTGCTACTGTGGCAATGAACTGCATCTGCAGTAGCCATGGCTATGGCAGTGGCTGTGGTGAGCCACCTGACTGGAAGTGGTGTCTTTGGTGTGCTTCTGCCTTCTGCTGGGCCAGTGGGGTCTGCCTGCAGCTCCTGTCTAGGATCCTGTGCATGCTCTTGCCTCTGCTGGGTGGTGGGGGCTGCCCATGACTCCTGCCTAGTACCCCGTGTGTGCTCCTGCCTTCTGCCAGGCAGTGGGGTCTACACACCCTATGTCTTCTTTCATTTGCTAAGAGGATAGATCTTAGATGTTTTCACTACCAAAAAAATGGAGCAGGGGGATAAAAAAAATAAAAGAGAAATAATGAAAGAAGGAAAGAAAATGGCAACTATGTGAGGTAATGGATATATGAATTGGCTTGACTCTGGTGATCATTTCACAATGTGAACATATATCAAAACATCAAGTTGTACACCTTACATATGTATAATTCCTATCTGCCAATTGTTCCTCAATAAAGCTGTAACAATAAAGAGAAATTATGTATAACAGAGATTCATGGATCACAATCCCAGAGAATCTGATTCAGATTAGGGGTGGGTCCCAGAAATGACTAATAAGCCTCCTGGGTGATTTGGCTGCTGGTGGTCCTGAAACCACACTTTAAGAAACACTAATCTAGAATTTCAGCCTCATGACTCTCAGTCCTGTTTCTTCCCAAGGGACTATGCTGCATCCCTACATAGAAAAATATTCCAAGCAATACATAAGACTATTTATGATTCACAGTAGTTCTCTTATTTCCTGCTCAACTATTAATTCCTGATTGGGTCATTCATTGAGTAATTTTCTTTCACTCAATCAATCAGCCTCTATGGTGTGCCAGGAGCTCGAGATACAAAGATTGAAACACAGCCCACTCCCAAGGAACCCACACAATAGCAACAGCAGTAGCTACCAATTCCTGAACATTTTATTTTCACTTATTTCATAGAGTTTATCTCATTCACTTACCTCATTCCCTGCCTTTCACTAAGCCTGTACATAATAACAACATAATTTGGGAGTTTTTCATATATATATATATATACACACACACACACATATCCTCTGCAACTTGTTCTTCACACTTAACATGTCTTGGAAGTATTTCTTTGTCAGTTTTTTATGTATGTCTAGTCTTTCTTGATAATAGCTGCAGAGTATCCCCCAATATTGGTGTACCATCATGTATTTGGCCATTCCCATATTGATGAATAGAAAATTGTTTACATTTTTTCCTATTACAAATAGTGCCCTGATGATTTCCAAAGTAGATACCCATTTTACACGTAAAGCAATAGAGATAAGTTAATCACCTTGTTGCAGGCCTTGCAATGGCAATGATAGGATTCAATTGGAATCCTGTCTGTCTCAAAGACTACAAAATTCCTTTCTTTTCACTACCATATCTTTTAAAAATGGCAATTATAAGTGCTGGATGAGGTAGGTACTATAAAGTCACCAAAACCTGGCTGTTGATAGAACCTCAGGATGACCTGAGGAAGGGACATTTGAGCAGAATCTAGGAGTCATGTAGGAAGAGAGGGCGAAACTACTCTAGAAAGAAGTATAGGTTTGTTGCAAACCAATCAATCACACTTACTGATCACCGACTGGAGGAAACCTGTAATATACACTATGGTGAGATTCGTGGGAAGAAGACATGATATTTGCACTTCAAGATTTTATAGTAAGATGTGTATGTGTGTGTCTGAGAAATACTGCAGTAATAAGCTAGTGAGTTCAGTATAAATAAATGCCTACCTCATTTGGCAGCTTAGGCCTTGGAAATGAGTGGGCGATGGGTCCTAGCTATCTGGCATGGCAAAGAAATTTGCCCTTTCAATAGCTCAGTTTCTTCCTCTGAAACGAAGAGATATCTAGTCCCTGTGTACTTGACAGGATATTGCAAGGGCTGGTTAATTTCTGTAAATGTTTTGAGCTTCTCTGAGGTGTGTGTTCTGTAAATAGGAGGTATTAATAGCAGCTGTCAGAATCTAAACACAATTGAATTGAGCTGAGGTCATTTTCTGGGAAAGATAAACAAACACCCATAAAGCATGAAGCCCATACTGGATCCATCACAATGGCCCTTCTTTAAAAGGCAGCCTAGGTCTCATATAGGACATGGTGACAGCTCAGGCCCTAATTTCAAGTGGGAAAATTCAGGAGACTAGCTGGATTTTCTTACATTTAATTTCCCAGCTGATTACTATGATTAAGAGCCCATCTGGTGCAGCCCATTTATGAGGTATGTGTGTGCAGGGAAGTAGGAATCTAGTAGAGGCAGAGATCTAATAGAAAAAACAAAGAAAGAAAGAAAAGAAAATGCACAGTGGAGACAGGGCCATTTTGGAGCCCTCTTCTAAGATGTTTAAATAGGAATGCCTTCCTCTTAATGTTAGTGAGGCCAGTCAGCCATATGTTGTAAGGGCAGCAGTTAGAGGGAGAGTGTGTCTCTTTCTCAGGCCTTTTACATTAACTTAGTAAGGATTTGGTGATGCCTCTGTCTTCCATGGCACTAGAAGGGCTGTGAGTTGCTCAGATGAAAACCCAGCTCTGAGTTTCTGCAGGTACAGACCGACATCTCTACCTGTGAACTCGTGTCAGCTAAGTGGTGGCTGGGGAGACACACAACTGCACTTCTGCACATGCACGTTGGTGATAATTTAGGATAGGGTACCCTGGAGCTCATGATTTACTTGCTCTTATCCCTCCCAAAATGAGCTCTGAGCAAGGGGTGGCGGCAGCCAATCATTACCTCTCATATCTTCATTTTCTTGTTCAGTGTGACTGCTGTTCCCAAATCCATCACAGGCAAGTTGATCTCATCAGCACTAATAGGACTTACAGATGTGCAGAAAGCAAGTTTATAATACTCAGCTGAACTCCTGGATGGAATTTCTCATAATTTTCTGTTACCCAGGGGATCCTATGTAAACCTGTTCCAGACAGAGTTTTTATTGTATTTTATTTCTAATCTCCAACCAGGTTCCCCTTTGGAGGTCAAGCCTCTAAGTCTCCTTGAAAATTCCTACCTCAGAGGTAGAGGCTCCTGTCTCCTATGGTCACCACTTCTGCTGGGGGCTTCAGGTCCACAAGGAAAACTCATCAGTGACTTGATCTTAATCCCTGGCTGTGTGCACACAGGTCACTGAAAAACATCTGGCGGCCCTGACCCTTGGTGTCCATTTACCAAATGTACTAAATGTGGGAAGGAGCTAGAGAACCCAGCTATAGCCCTCCCTGGTGACAGCGGGATGAACTAGGTGATGGTCTAACGTCAGGAGAACCTGTGAGCCCTATCTATTTTGCTCCACCAAAAAAGGATCAATGACCTCCGTTCAATGACTGTAAAGTCTTTCACCTTTATGAGGCATTATACAGTTCCTCAGAGCTAGGAAAGTGTCCTGTACCTCACCCTGGGAAAGTGAAAATCAAATTGGTTTCCCCAGAGGTTGGAATGAATACCTAATTGCCCTGTGGAGGACTCCCACCCTGTCTCTGGGGAAGGTGGATTTTACAGCCTATGATATGAGCTTAGCAGCAAAATTTAGATCAATAGAAGTAAGTCTCTGATGTAGTCTCCTTGGGCCTCTCTGTCTGAAAAGGGACTTTTATGTGAATTATTTGGACTACATACTTCAGTCCATTAGGGAACCTATGAATTTACAGTGAGACCTTGTTTACAATGATAAAGTTTCTTCGGGGCCTAAGGTTTTCTGGTGTCTCTGTCTATGGCTGAGTGCCCTAAATAAAGGGCAAGTCTGCTGATTTTATGTCCTATTCAGCTGTAGCTGTCTAACCTCCTAGCAGGAGGGAGCCTGGCAGAGTTGATGACGTAAGATGCAGAGCATACATTTCTCATTACAGTGTCTTCCCCACATCTCTTCTGGCCCCCACCCATCACCAGGAGCCTTCCCAGCTTCCCAGGAGAAATAGTAATGCCAGTCTGGCCCAGTTGCTTTGTCTTTGTTGTAAAATGTATTGTCTTACATAGATTCCAGAGAGAACTTGATTTAGCATTAATGGATTTGGAGGTCCTGGCTGCACAGAAATCTCTCTTTCTCTTGATTTTCTTGCCTTCAACAGAGACTTAACTGTCAGTAGGTTTGCATCTCTCAGTGATGGGGGGAAGGGCATTGAACTGTGTTGCTATTTTTTCTACCTTGCTCCAGTAACTTAGAATGTGCTCTAAAGATTATGCGAATAAAATGCGTAAGACCTATTTCACGCAAAATAAAAATCAATCTCAACTCCTTCTTCAATAGCTAGAATGCCCAGAGATGATAGAATAATAAAAAATAAAAAATAAAAAAAAATAATAAAAAATAATAAAAAATTTATCATCTAGAATGCCCAGAGATGATAGAATAATAAAAAATAAAAAATAAAAAAAAATAATAAAAAATTTATCACGTAGAGGGTGCTGAAGAGCTCTTTCCATTGTCATGAGAAAGACAGGACATGCTTATGCAACAGGAGTTTGGGGTCAGTCAGGAATGGGAACTACTTGATATGTTTCATCATTTGCTTTCTCCCGTGGCAATGACACCTTACTGAGTGCTCAGGAAATTCGGAGAAAATTATGAGATCAGACACGATTTCAGAATCCTTCTCGGTTTGTACTTTAGGCAACCCCCACCAGTCAGTCAGAGTTGTCATAGGTGGCTTAATTTTTAAAAATAGAAATAAAAAGAGGTGGCATCTAGAGTTCTTCATGGTATAATTAAAATGTTTCAAAGAGTTTTGGACTGTATCTGTGGCTTTTGCCAGACTTTTCTGTTTACAAGTCATTTAGATTGGATTCAAGACTCTACTTTCCACATACCCCACCCATTCTTGTCTACCACCCCCAAAATACCACACCCCCCTAAATGGGAAATATGATCCTGCTTTTATGAGCCATCCATGAGGTGATGTCTGGTCCATAATAAATGTCAGAAATAAATTATTTATGTGAGATGAAAATACAGATATGATTATATTAGTGATTAATTCTACCCAAGAATAGCATTTTACCCACTTAAATGCCCACTGAAAGATACCAGCAATTTTAAATGATATGTTAATAACCACTTTGACTTGTGGATATATAGAAACCATGTAAATATTTTGCATAGGACACTTTGAACTTGATCCTCTCTTCACATTTTGAATTTGCCCTTTCTTCAGTCCTGTCCCATGTGCAAAAATCAATAAGAATTCAGACAGCCCTAACAATTACTTCAGTGAATAGATGGGCTTCAGTCCGGTTCTGGATAAGCTACACCTTTCTGCAGAAGTGTGAGCCTGTGGCCTGTGTTATCTGTTACTCATGATCAGAATTCAGGAATGCACCATTGGATTGGCTTGACTAGAATATAGTGATGGAGACTGTTCTCAGCCTTAGTTGATCTCTGACACCAATCTCCAATATGAAGACTTGGTTGCTTATTCTTCTAGATTACCCAAGATGGCAGCTGCTAGAATACATGTGGCTGGTGTTTCCTATATCTTGGGATTACGAATGATACAAAATGGCTCACTGACAAGCAGAATGAGAAAAGGGGCTTCCCTAAAATCCTTCAGCCAGATCTAGACACCCCTTACCAGTTTGGGGAGGGGAGAGGAATCTGAATTCTGATGCTACCATTACAATACTATATAATAATATAATAATATCAATTATTATTATTAATTCTTATTATTAATTTTATATTATCATATTATATACAAGACACTTACCTTTCGTTTATGTCAACTCTCTCTGTGCAATATGGAGTAATAATACCAACCAGACTTAGGAGACAATTGCATGATATTTAAAGCATTTTGCAATCTGAAGCATTAGCCCATAAAAGATGGAGAGGCAGGACATTCTGTTCTTTACCTTGCATTCGATGACATGAGCCTGAATTTCAGGGTGGGGTAAAGGAAGGTCAGTCTACAAAACGTGAAAAAGACACAGTCTTTGACCTCCAGGCTAGAGGTGGAAGAGTTGAATGGCACATACTTAAACCTGTTTACAAATCTATACATATACACAAACACGTATCTATAACAAGTTGAAAATAGATGTTGCGTTACTTTTCCTTGAGATGCATCTGGGCAGTATTTTAGTTTGCCAGTTTACTTTCGTTTAGTTTGCTTTTTAGTTTAGTTTATACGGCTATTTTTCTTTCTGCATCTCAAATAACAGGCTTTTTAAAGATTTTCCAACATGTTATGAAAAACTATATTTTTTATCTGAAAGTTATCTGAATTCACGTTTTATGAATCTGGAACAGTCTCCCTTTCAGGCTAGCCTAGCTATGTTGATCTTTTGTTTACTAACATCTTTCCTTTTCCCACAAAGGATTGGCAGTGTTGGAGGAGGGCAGGTGTGCTGTAATGAAAGTTATCTCCTGTGTTTCTGTCCTTTGGGGAATTTGAGAAATCAGTAAGCAATGGATAAAGGAAAGCTTTTTTTTTTTTTTTTTTTGGTCAATTTAGATGGGAAAGAATCCTCTGTTTCGGGACCAGTTGTTGCATTGATCCTGTAAATTAGTTTTTCCTCTCTTTGATGATATAGGATCATATGGCATCCTAACAAATATGTCTTCACATCAGGGTGAGACGATCTTCCCAGCCCCAGCAGGCATGAGAAATAGGCCAGTAGGCGCCTAGGCAAGATTTCCTGGGGTTCAGGCTATTGCAGCTTCCTGGACAAATGAAAAAATGCAGGTGTCACTGCCCTGCCCCCAGGCCAGCCAGGTCACAGGGTAATTGCCCAGCTGCCTGCTGGGATAGGCCCACCCTGCTCTTACCCTTTTGGCTTCATTTTTCATTTTGATTGAGTCATGATGGCTTAATGCCACAAAACATCTGAGGATATGCTTTGTAGGGAAAAGGTCATAAAGAACTCCGATGATCTCCCCTTCCCGAAAATCAAGCACTCCGTTTCATGGAGTCCCATGTGTGAAGGGTGGACAAACAGGGCTAGCTGCAGAACTGTGTCTTTCTCTGCAAATGGCAGGAGCAAAATCTCCATCTTCCTAGTTTAAGAGTTGCCTGGCGGCCTTATTTCAACTGAGGCAGCACAGCTTGCTTTAGCCTCGAAGTGTGAAAACCAAATAAAGGTTGGCAGAGGGAAAAGATGGAAGCTTATAGCCTTCTTGGAGCATGAAGAGATACACCCAGCCTTTTGCACTGAATGCAAAAACTTTTCACTTCCCTTTATCTTGTCCCATGGCCACCCCTCCAAGAATTGTGACTAAATCAGCAGGCTCGGTTGGTTGCCCCTTGGTGGAGATTTTCTGTGTGGCTGGTGGGCAAATGTTGCGAACTTCCCTAATTTGGGAAAGGACCAAGCAGATGCTCGCTCTCCAGTTATCTTGGTGTGTGTCTTGCTAATCTCACCATCACAGCGAGGTAGGGAAACACACACACATGCACACATGAAAACACGTGAAAACACACACATGCACACATACATACAAGCACATACAAAAACAAACATACACGCATGCATATATGCACAAATGTGCACTCAAACACATATATATACACCCACGCACACACACAAGCACAGACATACAAACACACACACAGACCAGACTTTGAGACACATGGTTTGTCCCAGCACCCTGAGCAATGAGTTAGGCTATTTGTTGTCTATCCTCTCTGTGTTCTGGGGAAGATTTTAGAAATTCTAATACAGGAGGCTGAGAAAGGAAAATATTGGCTTCTACAGTACAAACAGCTCTGTCCTGAAAGAAAATGTTAATTTTCCCCTAAATCAAATGTTGACATATATCAGCTGCTACTGAAGATGTGTCACGATGGGACAAGTTCTTTGCTCTAGAGAATGAATATCAGGCTGGAATGTCTCCTCTGAAATGCTAGCTGGGTTAGAACCTAAACGGGTTTGGTTTAGAGGTTTTATGAATTGTCCCAGTCTGTTTTCAAAAAGCTGACCTCTCTGGGACATCCTCCTCAGCAAGGGAGCAGGGGAGCAGGGTTCCACTATGTGGAATGTACCATTTTCTGCAGAAGCCTGGGTCCCTGCACCATCATCTGCAGTGATTCAGGCTCTGCTTACATCTGCCCAGGGACACAGGATTTTAATTGGAGATGGGGGGGGGTAGTCTAGGGGCATGGAGAAAAGATGGTATCCAAGGCAAAAGGAAATTTCCAGTGCTAGATGCTTTTACCTGCCCCTTTCCCCACTATTCTCAAAATGCAGAGTAAATATTCTTTGTTCAACACCTATGTTTTAAAAATTCCAAATTAAGATTCGACTATTCTCTCCCCCAACTCGTCACACAGACACACACCCTTTTAACTTGTTAAATTTGAAAGATGATGATATCCGCAACCAGTGTGCTTTGCCAGTCTGCACGGTGAAGGCCAAGATTAATGCAGAAGGTTGGTGCAATGTTGCTGCAGAGCAGCGTGATCAGAATACAAGATGGAACATAGGGGGAAAGGCCAAGAAATATGTCTGTGCTTGGAGTTTACACAAGTCTCCTTAGCAACTTGTCTGAATTTATTTTTCCCTTAATGTGTGTGGGTTTCTTCCAAGCCCTGAGTGAAATGGGAATTGAGTTTTAACAGTCCCCTATTTCCCTTCTACTGGGGAGAAATTGTTTCATTTGGTGAGCGAGAGGGGCGTTCTCTTCCTTACCAGCTCCTTTCCCACCCTCGCGATAGGAATGCCTTCCT
>NW_007727658.1:191765-199078 GCF_000696425.1 Galeopterus variegatus
CAAAACTCATTTGAGACCAGCAGGCACTGTTCTTAAACTCTGTGGCTATCTTGGATATCTGAATTTAAAAATATCAGTATTAAAGGATTGGCTCTCAAAAGCCTAACATACATTCTGAATTCCTGGAAGACAGGGCTTACATAAATTGCATAATGACAATATTGTTGTTTTAACTTCAGTCTTAGAGTCGTAATACTATATGGTACTTTCTGGAACTATTTCCATATGTATCCATTGAGTAAGATTTGAGCTCAGCTCTCATGAGATAGGCGGCTTCCTTTTAGTGTCACCGAGGCACTTTGTACCACCTAAAAATGTTTAATAATGTAAACGATTTATTTGCTTGGTAAATTATCTTATCCTTCTTTTGCCATTGTTTATAGGCATTAGCCCATGTTTCTGACTTAATTACTAGTATTACTAACAGAGCCCCACAGAATCTTGCTTAACGAACCAAACCAAATTTCCTCTGAAAAGAACCCTTCTTTTCCTCAACACAAAGAAGGTTCTTGAAAGAGGTATTCAATTAATATTTTAGGAAAAATATATACTCACAAACAAACCATCCCTCTACTAGGTCAGTATTTGATTTTCTTTTCTTCTTTACTGCAACCTGGGCATTTTCTGATTGAACTTTTGTTTTCTGAAATTAAAACTTTAGATTGTTTGAAAGCTAAAATTAAAAAATCATTTGGAATAAATAACTTCTCTACATCCTATATTTGCCAAAGAAAAATAGAGTGCTATCCCCAACTGGAACACAGTGTCAAGCTCCTTTCTATGGCCTTAGAGAGTGTCACATAAACTTATGAAAGTGGTGCTATCTGAATGGCCAAATATACCACTTTGATAGATCTCAGTTTATTGCTAACAAATATTGCATTATATTGCTTTAGTAAACATGATAATAAAATTTACTTCTTATCGTTTTGGGTGCTTGGACCTATTCCCATCCATTTTAATAACAGCTTCCACATCCTATATATTCCAGCAATTTTTAAGTGTTCTAAGTGCCCATCCTTAAATACCTCTGGCCCCATGCCTTTGCCAGAGAGATGAAAGGAATATAAGAGGCTAAGGGTTTATTTTAAAATGTTTTATTTTAGAAAAGAAATAAACATTTTGAGATAAAATTAAGTAAGTAAAGACCATTTTGAGGTGACTGGTTTGAATACCACCTACTTCCACTTGTGTGTGTTGTTTCTTTGTGTCTGAAAGTCGAGCCACAGAGCAACAACCAAATTCTCAGTTTTGGCAACCTTCACAGCACCAGCAGGCTCCAGGCAACCATACCCACTGCTCACTTGCGATGAAATAGGCAGACAATGAAGTAGCCATGAATGGTTGCACCTCAGTATCTGTTTGTCCTTCTGTTGGTTTCCTGTTCTCTCGATCTCACCTTTTAGGTTGTGTACATAAGGGCCTGCCCTTTTCTATGAATAATTCTCCAATTCAGCTCTGTCTTTTTTATTAGTAGAGCCTCACTTCATCTCCCAGATTCTTGAAAAAGGAGCGAATGTCCATTTGTCGAGGCAAAGGACATAATTATTTTGAAAGCCAGGATCTGTAATCATAGCCATCAAAAGTTAAAAAGATCTCTTTCTAGGTTCTTCAAAGGGATAGAGGCATATGCTTTTCCCAGCATCTAGGCAGGGGAATTATTTAGCTTTCCAACATGTGTCCCTGAGGTGTTTATGATTAAGGCTATGCCTTCAATAAAACTCACAGAAAAGCCATTAATGAAAGTTTATTGTCTTGAATGTTCCTTCTTTTCTTTCTTTTTTTTTTTTTCCGTCTGGCTGGTACAGGGATCTGGACCCCTTGACCTGGGTGTTATAACATCACACTCTAACTGATGGAAACTCCATTCGTAAACGTAGGACATTGGCTTTGCAGAAAGGATATTATATTGACAAATGAAATTCTTTTATAACAAGGTCTCAGACACAATTTCATCTCCGTATTCTTGAGTAGTTTTGTAAACGTAGGACATTGGCTTTGCAGAAAGGATATTATATTGACAAATGAAATTCTTTTATAAGAAGGTCTCAGACACAAATTCATCTCCGTATTCTTGAGTAGTTTTTGGGGGGGAGCGATTTTGTAAATTTTAGTTCAGATTTTATAAACTACATCCAAACTTGCTCATCGTTGGTATTTGGACCAATAATGGGGGTGGAGATGGGTGTGGGAACAAAAACACAAATGTTTCCTGAAGATGAATCTTCCAATTTAATATAGCTAGAAATTTCTAGAATGGTTTTCAGAAAATACTCTCACAAGTCTATTGGTAGTGCTTGCTATTTTATTCCAGTTGTTTTCCAGAATTCAAATAGAAAAAGAAAAATTTACCATCCTTTTTTATATATTACAGGTATTAAAAAAACAAACTTGCATTGGGGTTCTCATGTGTTCTCTCTCTCTGCCTACAATTTAAAGGATTTTCTTTATTCTGCTGATTTGCCATATTGTTACCGTGTTGCCCAGATTGTGTGTTAAGAACTGAATAAATGAGTCATCCATATATTAAATAGTAAATGAAGAGGTTTACCTTAAGCCCCTTCTATCTGTGGAGCAAGTGAAAACCAAGGGAGGTATATGGGCGAGAAGAGAGAAAATGCTGCTTGACTTTTAACCTTTGAAGTGTGGGTGAAGTTTCCCTTTCAAGCATAAAACAATCCAATGGCAGAATCTTTTGTTGGACTAATGGTTTTAACGTTTTATTTTCAGACATGTCACACCCCCAAACGCGAGAAGAGACTGAGGCCTGTTGCCACAAACCCGTAGATCCGAACTTGTGGTGATAGTCCACACAAGCTTGTGTCTATAGGTATGTGTCTGTTAGGCAATCTCACACACCGCGGGCTTTGCCTGTATGCCACTCAATATCCCTTCCAATTCTTTTATTCTCTCGCCCTCCCTTCCCCTTAGTTTCCTTCAGGAGTGGTAGAAGTGAAGAGAGGGACTGATGTGGAGGAGGGAGGCTTTTGTTGTGAAGTGGATGAGGTTCCTCCGTGATGAACTGACACACCTGCCCTCCGTCCCCATATCTCTTATAACTGGCCCCCACTGTCAAATTACGAGGCTGGGCTTGCAGACGAGGCAGCAAGACCATGCGTGATTCCGGGCAACTGACTGTTGAGTGATGAGTAATTAGGTCATAAGCAAGCATTTGTTTTGTTTTCTGGAAGCCTCACTAATTGTTTTCAAAGTCTTTATGATCTTTTGTGGAAAGTGACAGAGGTCGTTTAAGGACCCTGGTTTGGGTTGTACCTTGCAATTCTTCCCCACCTGTTGTTGTCCCAGTGCAGTCGAATCAGTCCTTATCTTTATAAACAGAATTATTGAGGAGAATGGATGTGTTGAACTGCTTATCTATTTATACTTCTGTAAATAATACCCAGCAGTGTAAGAAAAAGGACTTTTTATGAAAAAGAAATCGCCTGTTTAGATCCAAATTCCTATTTGTCCAGAGCTGCTTTATAAGTCTTTATCATGTTTAAAAGGCTGGAATGAAAATAATTTTATCCCCTTGCCTCTTAAATGTCACCATTGTGCCAGGATTGGAAAACCAAACCGACCACAGATCAAAGCAAAACTAGCTATATTTATCTCGTTCCAGCAATGTGAGCTGAGGAGTTGTAAACAGAACCCAGGGTGAAAAGTTGATCAGATTTAGATGACTCTTAAACTTTTGCATTCCCTTTTGGTCAAACATAGTGCCAGGAATTCCCTTAAGGTTTTTTTTTTTTGTGTGTGTGTGTGCGGCCCCATCTAACAAAAAAGTCAGTATGACTCTTTGGTGGGGTAACACCAGAAAAATTTTTGAAATTCAAGTGGATACATTTCGTCTCCTTTTAAGAGTAACACTGTTCAAGGATAGCTAGAACTCTTACTTCTATCAAGGATATAAAATTAAAATGTTACATTTTCTATTTAGGAAGGCCTAGATATAGATCGCATATGTATACAGGGTAGAATACAGAGCTCTGTAAACGCTAGACCAAGAAGATGTTGTTTATATGCATGTACTTTGATTTGCTTTGCATAGTATTGACGGATATCTGTAGATCTCAATTCCAGCTTGCCAAGAAATTATTGCTTTATTATGGAATGAAGGAACATTACATCCAGAAGAGAAAGACTGTCCTCATTGGTGTGTGTCATGTATAACTGTTTGCCCAAGGCCTTTATCTACCCATTAAGCAAACAATCCACTTGGTCGGCTTTACATACCTCTTTGAAGTGGTTGACTTGGAATGAATACACTGCTAGCAAATTAAACCTGTACCTCCACTGAATAAACACTTGTTTGATAAGGGGAAAATCACATCTCCACTTATCATCTCTTTAACCTGCTGTTAAGTTTGCTAACAATGGGATTAAGGGTGGAATTCATGGATTCTTGGGGACCCTGAGCTCCCAATATTCCCTGTGTAGGAACAATATTAGGATTGCAGGATGGCCAGTAGGTGACTGCCAGATTGTTTCTTTTAAGAAGATTTTTAAAGCTATTATCCCAAGAAAAAAGATTATGCAGTGCAGTCTATCCTTTCCAGGTTTCTTTCTAAAAGGCCTCAAACATTATTTGATTCATCTGGTTATAAAATATTCTAGTGGAAACCTTAAAGCTGCTGGACACTGGCCACAAGAAACAGGATATTAAATATTTTACATGATGATGAAATTCAGTATTTTTTCCTTTTTTTATGTTCATGAATGAATGGTGCTATAGATATTAATTATTCCATTGGGGCTCCCTCAGATGTACCAAATGTCCTATAGGAAGCATGCAGAAAGCAAAATAATTTCAGGATTTCCCCAGAAAGGCTCTGAAAATATATTCCTATGGCCATTATTGCTTGGAAGTATAGATAGAATGTGTATAAAGCAAACTAGTTTTATTAAATTCTCAAAACGCTATCAAAATATATGTATTAAGATGTAATACTAGGACATAGTTGAGATTTTTTTATTTAAAACAGAAAAAAATCATTCTTATTCCAAGAATGGCATTTGATAAAGCAGCTCACACTGTGTCATCAGAGTTTGAGGAGAGAGAAGCTAATAGTTAGCTTTGAAAGAGTTCATTGTTTATATTTCAAAATTAATAAATGCATTTCTTTACATAGGAAAAAATGGTATACGTATGATAAAATTAACTTAGAATTTTAAATTAGTATGATTTCTTATTTTTTCAAGGTGCTTACCAACCATTCCTCAATATTTGTTAAGTCCTATGGATCCTTATCTGCTGATTTAGCCTCATCAATGTCACCTAGTATCTCCAATTAAGAATTTAAAAGCTTCTTATGCCTGTAATAGCACTGAGATTTTACAGAGAAGTCAATATGAGTGACTCTTTGAAGATTTCCAAAGATTTATTAGCACCTAGCATGGTGGTTAATGAAGTATGAATTAGAAAAAAAGCCATGTTTTACTTTTGGTGTAGCCATAGGGCTAGAAAACTTATGACTCATTTACTCTCTCATACATTCAACAAACCTTTATGAATGCTTACTTTGTGCTCAGCACTTTGGTAAAGGGCAAAGCTATGACATTGACTTCAAAAAACTGATTATCTGGTCAGGGGCCCCATTGCAGAATTATGTGTCAGCCATACAGACACATGTTTGAATGAATCACGTGTTTTAATCATAACATTTGCCAAACTTCCAAATAGTTAATCAAATACAGAACATCTTTGCTAATGGGGAGTCCTTGCTTTTGCCTGATCTCAGACACTCGTAGCATTGTTTGAGGTTCACGCTCACTTCATTTGAGGGATTGCTGCTGGCAGCACTTAAAACCTCAATGTTTGATAGATTGTCTGTTTGCACATGTTCACAGTACCTATGGAAGATTCTCCATACCCAAGGATATACTACCACTATTCTCCTGTAAATTCTACTTTTTATTCTATTTTTTTTACTTCCGCTTTTCAATAAGAATCTTCATGACATCATTCCATATCATAATTGCATGTTGTTATAACATGCCTGCAAATATTTACAGTAATTATGTAATGAGCCATAATTGCACTAATACATGATAATGGGCTAAAATCAGTGTAAATAAACAAGGAAATTCACACAAGCAAAAGAGCAGGGTATTGAAAACCATTAGTATTCTAAGAGAAGCATCTTTAAATCTTTGACCCCCAGAATAAGAGTGTACAAGGAGAAAGATCCATTTTTCCATTTCCAGGTATTTAGAAACTACCTAAGCTATTTGTTTAGGCTAATGCACTACCATTCGATCACATCAAAGCTCATCTTCTCTTTATTGTGTCTTCTTTTGCTAACTCTTACTTGCCTTCCCCTGCCTTGTTTCCATTCATAAGGGTTATACCCTGTGTTTACAGAATCAGGCAAATATCAGTGCAAGGTAAATGAAAGAAAATCAAATGAAAAAGAAAAAAAATGAATTATATTTTCTTTTCACATCCCAGTGAATGATAAACCTTCTACATAAGTGAGCAGCTAGAGGCAGAAGACTCAGAAATGTTCCTTGAGTTTCCATATGAGATCCAGGATTTAAGGTAAACTGGCCAGGTTGAAATCAGCTATTTTGTGTTTTTCTTTCTCTCTCTGGATTCTTGATAGCAAACCCACCTTACTATAAGTAAAGTTCCAGTGTAAGTGGACGAAAGAACGACTGAACATAAAAATAGAAATTACGTGGCCCTTAACTTTAGGTTCGATTATTATTCTCCCATTTATCTGTTCATGCATACATTCTTATTTTCATTTGACAAACATGTTTTTAAGTCTCTACTATGTGCCAGTTACCAGCCAGGCATGTACTACTAGATTTGCAAAGATGAATAATGTGAACTCATCTTCTCAGCTCAGGGTCTAGTGACTAAGGCAAAGAGATAAATTATAATGCAGTAGTGTGAGGCTTAAATTAGAATGTGTTCATTGTGAGATAATCAGAGGAAGAACTCTCTGAATTGGGGCTTGAGGGATGAATGGGAGTTTGCTTGATATAACTAACCTCTCCCTCTTTCCCTCCCAAGCCAGATAGCTTTGATCCAACAGAGACATCCCCCTCAAACATAGCAGCCTCACCTCATGAAAGCTGCACAAGGAAATAGGGTTGGAAAAATTAGAAAAATCATCCTTCTCCAGGCTGGTTGGATAGCAGGAATCTACAACATTTGGATAAGTTTTTTGAACACAATCAGTACGATAGAATTATCACTCTGAGATTCTCAGTGTGCTTGGACACTCTTCCATCTTTATTTGCCTAGGCGCAGCCCTTTTGTGGCACAACTTTTACCAGGCAAAACCAGAGTCCACCTAAGCAAT
>NW_007727658.1:199268-202357 GCF_000696425.1 Galeopterus variegatus
GAATTATCACTCTGAGATTCTCAGTGTGCTTGGACACTCTTCCATCTTTATTTGCCTAGGCGCAGCCCTTTTGTGGCACAACTTTTACCAGGCAAAACCAGAGTCCACCTAAGCAATGAGGAGAAGTGGCCATAGGTAGACCACAAAACAGTCCTTATGGGAAAATATAGACCTGGCCAAACATGAGTTTACATAGAGATGGGACGTCACCAAGCTTGTAAGAGTATTTAACTGGGACTGAAAATAAAGGAAAGATCCAGTTTAAAAATTAAAAGTAGAAACAGGGAAATTTGCTACATTTCTCTATAAAGAAAAAATACAGAGGCACATTTTTGTAGGTTGCTAAATAAACTGTTGGGAGCAGACTTAAGAAAAAGTTCTGAAAGAGTCAACTCTGGAAGAAGGGGCACTTTATAAATATGAGAATTATGTAACATATATGGTAAATACTGTTGGGTAAATGTTCAACATAGCTTTTATATTATTTGCTTATCTCTATTTTGCTTAGAATCCTACTATTTTCTTTATCTTTTCACTGTTTTTGCTTAAGTCATATCTCCTTGTTTATTGATCCTTTAGAGATTCCAGTTTTTCAGTTTGACAAGGGAAACACATTTGTTTTCTTAATCCTTTTTTCAATCATTTAAGTTTAAATATCAATCTACTTTTCTATTTTGTCAATGGATACCAGATTGGTCAGAACTGTCATTATATATCATTACTATAATTTTCATGTACAAATAATTTCAAGAAGACCCAAGTATTTGCTCCCTTCTTGTTTGCATAATAATCTCAAGCCAAGGTTCTTGTGTTATTTTTTCTGTTGTCTCAGGCCCTTTGATGTGTTGTCTCTTATGAATGGCCCAAAGAGGTGACAGCAGGAAGAACCATTATAAGACTAACTTGTAATTTTGTTGCTTAAGAAATGGTAGCTTTCCAGCCAACCCTTTGATGTGTTGTCTCTTATGAATGGCCCAAAGAGGTGACAGCACGAAGAACCATTATAAGACTAACTTGTAATTTTGTTGCTTAAGAAATGGTAGCTTTCCAGCCATTGTGACTGCATGTTCCCAGGTTGAGGTAGTAGGTTGTATAGTTTAGAATTACATCAAGGGAGATAACTGTACAGCCTCCTAGCTTTCCTTGGGTCTTGCACAAAACAGCATGGCGAGAACGATCATGATTTCTCCGAGCCTTTTTTTTCCTAGGAAAGCCTATGAAAGGTAAGATTGGGTACAGTTATTGAACTGGTATTTTAGAATGCAGGTTTTGTTTAATACTTGTACCCATGCTGTGTTTTCATGTTCTGTTTCTTTGGGTTGGATTTTGTTTCACCAAAAATGTGAGACTTTGAGGGATTCAGTATATCCGTTGTCCACTGTCACAATAATGCTGTATAATAAACAACACAAAACCTCAGTGGCATACAGCAATAAATATATATTTATCTCATGAGTCTGTGGATCAGTGATTTACACTGGGAAGTTTTTCTTGTCTTGGCTGGGCTCATTCATTCCGGCTGTCAGCTATGGAATGGGGTCGCTAGGGTGACAGGGAGAACTCAGTTCTGTTCCACGTGCCAAGTGCTCCAACACACTAGTTCTAGCACATGCTCATGGGAAAGTCAGAGGAGCAAGAACAAGAATAAGGATTTTGCAAGCTCAATACTCCAACCAATTTAGGTAGAAAAATGCCGAAAGACTGGAATGGTAACCATGAGGAGACTGATTACATCAGAATATAGGCTTGGCCATTTCATGATGATAACCAGTGTTATAAGTGATAGACATTTTGCCTGTCTTAGACTGAATTCTCACAACCTACAAAGAGCATATGAACAGCAGAACCAGTGCTAGAATCCAACTCTCTCAGTTGAAATGGGGTTGCTCCAAGCCCAGAGGCTTTTTAGTAGAAAATAAGACAAATAGTCAGAAGGTACTTAATAAGGTTATTTAATCCATTTTATTGTTTTCTTGTAGCTTAATATGCAATATATTTGAAAAAGAAGGTTTTGGAGCCTGTAGATGTAGTTCTCTCTCAGTTGAAGCTACTTTAAAGAAAAGATGAAATCTCTGTGCCACCATTTTGATTCCATGTTCAAATATTTTCATGGTGATTCATGGTGATTGTCACATTACTAAGAGTCAGTGTCCCAGTTTGATGATGAAGCACAGCTAAATGTTTGGCATAGTTTTAGGCCAACCTGAAAGTCTGCAGCAGAATGAGAAGCAAGACTCAAATGCTCCTGTACCATCTTCATTCCTTAGCTCATTCTTCCATCCTTTAGAATGGGCTTGCTCTGGAAGACACTGTCATTACTTTGTTGCATTTGTTATGAGTTTGGCATGAAACATATTTATTACCTGCATCTGTGTTGGATAAAGAGGCTGTATATTAAACATCTGTAACCACTTGACATATAAGGACCTACTTAGTACTGTTACACATTTGTAAAGCTTCTTTTAAAATCAAGTTATTTTTCCTCTACAAAACAATTAGATCCTCTCCTTTTCAGTGTCATAAACTTGAGTGGGTTCACACATCCATGACTTCCAAGAGCAAACAAGTGTTTGCAGTGCCTTGCTTCTGAAGACACAATAACTTTAGTTTATACTGACTTTGGTAATAGGGTTGTATCTATCAGGGTTTAAATAATGCCTTATTTACTTTCAGTATGGCTGCAGCATCTAGGAGCTCGTACTGCTGTGTTTTTTATTCAATAGCCCATAGTAGGACAAAGATTTTGGGAACTGCAGGGAAAATAATGTTGGAGGCCACTTTAGGCACATCTTAGTGTCAATTTCAGTAGTAATGGATGGGTAAAGTATTTTCTAAAATGATTCATTTCTTATCTTCATCTTTGGTGAGTATGTCTTCTATTTGCTCAGGGAAATTCTTTGCTGAATTTTATATAACTGACAGTCATCCTTAGCCCCAGAAATCCCAAATACACTATTAATATAAATTTCCATAGTAATTTTCTGGAAATTAATCTTAAAATTAAAGAGTTCAAAAATATAAAAGAAAGTTTTAGCATGTTACACTATTAAATATAATCAAGAAATTATCTCTATACTGGTGGCTGATGC